>NC_134311.1:39791787-39881787 GCF_949628215.1 Phalacrocorax aristotelis
CCACATGCCCAACCAGTGCCTCCTTTTTAGTGAACAGTAAAACCAGCTGTGTGTCACCCTTGCTTGGCCCATCCAGTACCTGTACCGGGAAGTTACCCCTGACAATTTCCAGAAATTTTGATTGCTTGTGTCCTGCCAAACTGTTCTTCTGGGAGGTATCATGGGTTTGTGACACAGATACCTCCTCATATAGTTTAAAGAAGTCTGCACCTACTTCCTCACCTGTACTGACCTGTATGTAACTCATTCCCACTACGTTGTCAGCATTACTGGCCTCTCCTGTGACCCGGGCCCACTAGCTCTCCCCACCTGCCGTCCGTTCCACACATCTGACTGCTCCTTTGCATAGAGAGCATCCCCCTCCTCCCTGCCCTGTGTGTGCCTCCTGAAGGGCTTGTGTCTGCCCACCACAGCACTCCAGTCCTGTGATCCATCCCACCTCCTCTGAGAGATCCCAGTGATGTCCCAGCTGTGTGACTGCACTTGTTCTTTTTTAAGGCAAAAGATGGTTTTGATATTTCCTGAAATAAATTGATGAAAGCAATAAAATTTCATTATCATCCTTTTCATATTAATACAAGATGACAAAAGTTTCAAAATCAATAAATATATGAATGTCGTAGGTACAAACAATACAAAACGTACATAAAGTTATAAGAAAGGTAATCCATGACACTTTTCTTTTGATTTTTGATTAGTCATACTTTGGTTAAAAGACACTGAAAGCCAAGGCTGTTGTGTGTTAGCGGTAGTGTGAAATGCTTTATCAGGTGTGAAGCTTATAATTTGGATGAATACCAGCCTTGGCTTTTGCAATCACTGAACTTGTGTTCAAAACATGTATGAATGGCTCTTGGTTTGGTAGCATCTCACAATAATTTTTAAAAGTGTAAATGACTTCTCAGGGTACAAAGCTGTGTGACTGTTTACCTAAGGAATGTTTGACTATCTCTGGTGGGGACTCCCGAATATACTAAGCAGTCAGGTTCATGTTAGTCACATGGTCTTAACTGAAGTCTCAGAAAGTGGCTGCTGTTCCATTTTTTATCAGTTGTTCCATGAATGTGAATTCTTACTTTTCAGCTTTTGGAAGAGTAAAGTTTAGAAGTTATTACTATGTGTGGTAGGGAAGAAACTGAAATTAATTCTACAGATAACAGGTTCTGCAGATATAATTTTATCTCAGAATAAGAATGTGTTTTCTGTGTGATTTTTTCTGCTCTGTTGATGGATTAATCAACAACAGAAGAAAAGTCCAAGGATAAGTTTGCAATACTGGTAGTTCTAAAATATATTTGTTCTTACAAAGTTGTGAATATTAGCACAACAATTTATTTTGAATGGTTTTGTCCATGTAAAGTCTTTCTATACCTGAAAAATAAAGCACATAGCTTAATAGTATGGATTTAATGAATGAATGCCTCCTATAGTGTAAGTAAAAATTTGAAAGACCCACTGTTTCAGCTATGAAATATTCAGTAATTTTAGATTACTATAAATATTCAAAATGCATGAAAGATGTAGGAAGTAAGAAAACACAGTGCTAGCTGTACAAAGGCCAATAGATACAAGGTTTTTAGTAACAGGTAATCAGATTACTCGAATGTGACTGTAGATGTCTTATTCCTCAAAGGCAAGTAACTGGAACAATTCAAAATTACTATCACTTAAATAAAGACAGGTCTGTCCTAGCTCTGTATAGAAATCACTGATCTCATCCAGACCTTATGGTATTAACTTGTGACCTCAACAGGAGCCAGAGGTGCAAGTGGAAAAAAAATGTTATTAGCAGCATTTCTATGAGCAATAGATCTTTTCATAGATTTCTAGACAAGTGGGGACAATTAGCTTGACTCAGATAGACCCTTTGCTAGGAATAAAATGGCTGGGTTGAAGGCTAATTGTGTTTTGCATCTGCCACCTAATAAAATTTTGTATCCCTCAGGGTTTTCATATGACCAAGATCCATCACTTCTCATCATCCTCAATTCTGAATCCCTGGAAGCCCATGCAAGAGCTGACAGTGTGACCTAGGTTCATCTGATAAATCCCTTGAGGAATGAGGAGGGCATTTTGTTTTAGTCAATCAATTTAAAACTGGCTTATACTTTAAAGAGCATGGGGGGAGGTTCTAGGCTTAACTGGTTTTATTACAGAAGCCACCTTGAGCATTCTGTGAAATACTCTGACTCTGATAATCAGGGGAACAAAATCAGGTCAATGGGAAATTGAAAAATATAATAGAATATTCACTGAAGTCTTATGGGATAGAAGCTCAATAGTAATTTCAGTTCTTTTGCACAAGCTTTCAGTACTTTTCTACCTGAAAAAAACCCACCATACAAAGTAAAACAAAAACCAAACCACCAAACCAAATATTTAGCTTTAATTAATATTATGGTACTTTCCAGAATGGACTTTGAAATGCTACATGAGCAGATTATATTATTTTTAAGAACAAACTCCAGTGAAGAAGACAAATGGTAATATCCTTGCTCTCTCATGCCTCATTGTGCATTTTCAACACCCAGAACACGTCCCTTGAACCTAGGCAGCAATAAGTTGAGGAAGGAATTAGCATAGTTTTCCCTACTTTTGAGATAGAAATAATAATTCTCAGTAACAGGAAAAGAAGTGATGGCTTACCTTCACTAAATGGGAGATGCTTGTTCTATAAAAAATATGGAAAAATTCTGTTTCAGGACTTGGTAGAAGCAAAAAGACAGTATGGAGTGAGGAGATCAGTCAAAATTATTTTCTGGGTATAACTGATCACAAAATGCATTATTTTAGTCCAAGTATATGCTAGGGCTTTCATTTAAAGTCCTTTGATTGGCCAATATCTTTTGTCAGTCACCCATTTAGCCTGATGGCCAGCAAAATGTAGAAGTCATTCTGATTTAGAAATGTTGCTACAATGAAGAAATAACTTCTGCTTTTGTAAAGCATAAGAAAGCTTTTATATTCCTGCATATTTGGCCTTTGCACAGTCTGTAAATGGCACCTCAAATAAGCTAGCAGAAAAGCAAAGTACTTTCTGAAGGTCAGAACTAGAAATTCTGTATGCTTAGGCCTTTCCAAAGCTTTGAGTACTTTGAAGAATTGCAAACATATTTTAAAACACTGATTTATAAATTTGGTGTCAGACTTTTCTCTCATTTGCATGACTACCACTTTGGAAAAATACTGTAATGACTCTCAGGGCTCATTACAGGGCACAGCATTGACTTCCACTTCCAGACAATTAGAGCACAAATCTCAGTGAGTGATTTTTGTGCTCAGTTGCTAAATTGAAAAAGAAAGGCGCACAGACTGGAGAAGGAGAATAAACAAAAAAATAGTATAAATCAAACTGATATTGTTGTTTTAAAGAAATATAAAGCTTAAATCCTCTATAAAAATCTCAGAAAAATGCAAAATCTTCCCTTTGACCAAAATATTTTATGTCAGGCGTGCCTATTCAGGGACATTTCAGGTTCTGGGAATACAGGGCTAGGTTTTCAAAACTAGAAAAGGAGAACATAAAAATTATTTTGAAACATCTTGTTTCTCTGTAGGTGGCTCACTTAAGGCTGTGTTTTCAAGCTTTCTATGAAAGTTTAGGTCTTTGAATAAAATAATGATAGAGAACCATAGAATCACAGATGGTTTGCATTGAAGGAACTTTTAAAGGTCATCTAGTCCAATCTCTCTGCCATGGGCAGGGACATCTTTCATCCAGTGAGGTTGCTCAAAGCCCTGTCCAATCTGAACTTGAACATTTCCAATGATGGCCACCCACAACATCTCCGGGCAACCTGTTGCATTGTGTCATCACCCACATCTTAAAAAATTTCTTCCTTACATCCAACTTAAACCTACCCCTTTTCAGTTTAAAACTGTTACCTCTTCTTCTGTCACTACAGGCCTTGGTAAAGAGTCTCTCTACATCTTTCTTACAAGCCCCCTTTATATATTGAAAGCCCACAATACGGTCTCCCTGGAGCCTTCTCTTCTCCAGGTTGAACAACCCCAACTTCTCTCAGCCTTTCCTCATAGCAGAGGTGTTCCATGCCTCTGATAATTTTTGTGGCCTTCTTCTGGACCTGCTCTAACAGGTCCATACTTTTCTTATATGGACCCCAGAGCTGGATACAGTAGTCCAGGTGGGGTGTTATGAGAGCAGAGCAGAGAGACCGAATCACCACCCTCACGCTGCTGGCCATGTTTCTTTTGATGCCGCCCAGGATGCAATGGGTTGCAAGCATACATTGTTCACTTTTCATCCACCAGTATCCCCAAGTCCTTCTCTGCAGGCCTCCTCCAAACCAGTTTATTCCCCAGTCTGTATAGATACTGGGGGTTGCCCTGACTCAGGTGCAGGACCTTCCACTTGGCTTGTTGAACTTCATGAAGTTTGCAAGCACCCACTCCCCAAGCCTGTCAATGTCCCTCTGAATGGCATCCCTTCCCTCAAGCAAATGAACTGCACCGCTCAGCTTGGTGTCATCTGCAAACTTGCCGAGGGTGCACTCAATCCCACTAGCTATGTCATTGATGAAGTTATTAAATAGTTTTGATCCCATTATGGACCCTTGAGGGACACTACAAGTTACTGGTTTCCACTGGGATATTGAGCCATTGACTGTAACTCTTGAATGTGGCCATTAAGCCAATTCCTTATCCATCTCACAGTCTATCCATCAAACCCATACCTCTCCAATTTGCAGGTAACAATGTTGGAGGGGCCCATATCAAAGGCCTTACAGAATTCCAGGTAGGTGCCATTGGTTGCTCCTTCCTTGTCCACTGATGCAGCCACTCCACCATAGAAGGCCACTAGGTTAGTCAGGCGTGAGAAGATCTGTTCTATATTTTCCCAGAGGTGAGGCTGGCTTATTGATAGTTCCCAGGGTCCTCCTTTCTACCCTTTTTAAAAATGGGTGCAATGTTTCCCTTTTTTCCTGTCACTGGCAACTTCACCTGTCTGCCATGACTTTCCAAATATCATGGAGAGTGACGTAACAACTACAACAGCCAATTCCCTCAGCACCCTGGGAAGCATCTCATTCGGTGCCATGAACTTGTGTATGTTCAGGTTCCTCAGGTGGTCTTGAATGTGATCTTCTTTTATGGTGGGAAGGACTTGAAGTTCAGGGACTTGATAGATGTGGGAAGCGTGAAAACTTAGGCAAAAAAAGAGCACGATTACTGCAGCCCAGGCTACTGCCAATCTTGACCTCTCTAATTAGTTCATCTGTGTTGGTAAGCAACAGGTCTAGTAATAGCTTACCTCTGGCTGGTTGGGCTATCACCTGGATTATGAATGTATCCTCAACTCACTCTAAGAGTTGTCTGGACTGTTTACAGCTTGCTGTGCTGCTTTTCCATCAGATGTCAGGGAAGTCCCCCAGAAGGACCAGAGCCTGTGAGTATGATGCTTCCTGCAGTTGAGCCTCACCTACAGGCTCCCATTGATTGGGCAGCCTATAGTAAACACTAGCCAAAGGTTTCCTTTGTTGGCTTGGGCTCTAGTTTTCACCCATAACCTCTCAATCTGTTCATCACTGTTTTTCAAAGATGGCTCTGTGTAATCAAATATATTTTTTTTTCACATAGAGGCAATCCTTGCCCCCACCTCCTTCCTCGCCTGTCCCTTCTGACCAGTTTATAGCCATCTATTGCAGAACTACAGTCATGTGTTTTGTCCCATCAAGTTTCAGTGACAGCAGTTAGATCATAGCTTTCTAACTGCACAGTGATTTCCAGCTTGCCCTGTTTATTACCCATACTACATTATCAGTATACAGGCACTTCAGCCGGGCTATCTACAATGTCACCTTTTTACAGGAAGAAACACTAATTCCTCTGAGGTGTTTCACAGGAGTTTGCCTGTTGGTTCCTAATATATCAGCACCCCCTGGCTCTTTGTTGCTCAAAACTCCATCCGCTTCCCCTGACTATTGGCCATCCTGTTGGCACAGATACCCTTTTTTGTCAGGTGACTTCCATCTGCTCCCAAAAGACCTGGTTTGTCAAAGGTAGATCCATGATCATAGAAGCCAAAACCCTGAGTATGACAACAGCCTATGCATCTAGGCATTCACCTGTTCAATTTGACTCCTCCTTCCTGAATCCATTCCTCTGACTGGGAGATAGAGGAAAACATCACCTGTGCTCCTGACCCTTTTAATATTACTCCAAAGGACATATACTCACTTTTTGATGGTTCTAAGTTGCCTCATCACAGTATCATTAGGCTCTACATGGAATAATGGGAATGGATGAGAGCCTGTAGGGTTCACCAGGCTCAGTAGCCTCTCGATGTCAAGAACGCGAGTTTCTGGTAAGCCGCAAACTTCTCTAAAGAAACTGGATGGCAAATGGATGCTTTGGTGCCTCTCAGTAAGAAGTCTCTGCTTACTAATACCTAACATGCTTTTCTGGTAGTACTGGTTTTAATGTTGGTAGGTGGTTGGATCAACTTTGCATGGTTGACTTCTCCTGGATCCTGTCCATTACTCACATGCTTTTCATTCTCCAACCCCAGAACATCAGGCCTGCTATGTAGGGGCACTTCAGGGGATGGAGGAATGTTCTTCCTTCTGCCCTGAGCAAAAGAGTCCAGTCTCCTCCATCTCATGAGTTAGTTGTGTCAGCCAGCTTGAGGTTGAATGCAGGCTTACATTCTCCTTGCACAGACTTAAGGCAGGGCTGTCGCTCAACCTGGAACAGTGGACAATACAGACAATCAATCTCCTGTTCACATTCCCTGGCACCTGTCGAGATCCTCTTCTAACATAGCTACTTGTACAAGTTCTTCCACCTGGGCACATCTGCAGCTATGACATCCACTGCTGCCTTCAGGTGCTACGGACAATTCCAGATACTGGAGCTTGAAGGGGAAACTGTAACTTCTCAGCAGTGGTAATTTCTGACTGAGAAATGATCTGGCAAGGAGAACAAGAAGGCCCACCTGCAAGAAGGTGTTAAACTGGCTGGAATCAGGAATGCCAACTCCTTGCAAGGGAGTGAAGATTCCCTTGGTAATGAGATAAGGAACAGCCTCAGCATTGTCTTGTAAACCATCCTGTAATGTGAGCACTCAGAGGCCCAAGGTCAGGGGACATCTTTGGGCAGCAGAGCTGGGCTGTGGTGTGGACCCACACTGAGGTGCTGGTGCAAGTGTGAGGAATCTGTGGTGCATCTTTGCAGATTCCATGTAGAGCTGTGTATTACAGTGGGGTTCTGCCCAATGCATTGTTCATTAAATTTTTCTTTTATATTTAAGAACAAATGTGTGTTTGATTTGCCTCAAGGGGTACCATAAAAATTTCCCAGCAGGCTCCATGGAACCTGGATATGGACAGCTATTTCAGTCCTTGGGAGGTCTGTTTAGATGGACAGGTCAGCACAGGTAAGCTGTAGTGTTTCCATTTGTGTTTCAGCCACAACCTTGCAGTTGTGGTGAGTAGACACCATTATTTTTTCAGCATGTTACAGTCTCCTTATAGTTCTTATAAAATTGTAATTATTTTAAAAATATCATCATTCTAATTCTAATTTCCTGGATACCTCAAGCTTCTGAGAAGGCTTCCAGAGCCACCAGCTAGTTGGGGTGACTGTCGGGGCTGCAGCATCAGCCTGTAAGCAAGCAGAGCAGACATCAGCCTGATCACTTGGAAGAATGGAAAACCCTTCCTGTGTGCTTTTTGGTGTGAATTGCCACATAAACTGCTGACACTGTTCCTAACAGACACTGATCCCTGTTCGTGTGACCTGGTTGCTGTGGTCCTAGTGGCTGATGCTCCTGAGGGAGCATCATATGCATCTTCCCATGGTTTGAACTGGCTGCAGCACCCAGATTTCACCCACCCCTCTTGTGTACATGGGATACCAGATGTTTTCCCCTAAACTTACCTAGCTTTTTGAGGGCATACCCCACGTATTCTTACTTCCCTCCCTGTCATCACTAACTCGCCCTGTCCATTTTCAGCAGCTGTTTGGCAAGGGGTCTTTCATGCAGACAGCATTTCCTGTGCCATCTGAACTCTTCAAAATAATGTGACATGGATCTTCATGCCTCCTCAACCATGCATGTAAGAAATAAGGAGGAATTAATACATAGATACCTCTGTGTGTGTCTGAGAGTTTGTAGATTATCATAGAATCATAGAATACTGGAAAAGACCTCTAAGATCATCAAGTCCAATCATCAGCCCAACTCTACCATGCCTCCTAAACCATATCCCAATGTGCCACATGTACACGTTTTGAACACCTCCAGGAATGATGACTCCACCACCTCTCTGGGCAGCCTGTTCCAATGCCTGAGCACTCTTGCAGTAAAGAAATTTTTCCTAATACACAATCTAAACCTCCTCTGATGCAAACTGAAGCCATTTCCTCTCGTTCTATCACTAGTAACTTGGGAGAAGAGACCAACACCCACCTTGCTACAACCTCCTTTCAGGTAGTTGTAGAGAGCGATAAGGTCTCCCCTCAGCCTCCTCTGAGCTAAACAACGCCAGCTTCCTCAACCTCTCCTCATAAGACCTGCTCTCTAGACCCTTCACCAGCTTTGTCACCCTTCCCTGGACACGCTCTAGCACCTCAATATCCTTCTTGTACTGAGGGTCCCAAAACTGAACACAGTACTCAAGGTGTGGCCTCACCAGTGCCGAGTAGAGGGGCACGATCACTTCCCTACTCCTGCTGGCCACACTATTACTGATACAAGCCAGGATGTCTTTGGCCTTCTTGGCCACCTGGGCACACTGCTGGCTCATGTTCAGCCAGCTGTTGACCAACACCCACCCCCAGGTCCTTCTCTGCTGGGCAGCTTCGCAGCCACTCTTCCCCAAGCCTGTAGCATTGCATGGGGTTGTTGTGACCCAAGTGCAGGACCCAGCGCTTGGCCATGTTAAACCTTCATACAGTTGGACTCAGCCCAATGATCCAGCCTGTCCAGGTCCCTCTGCAGAGCCTTCCTGCCCTCCAGCAGATCAACACTTCCACCCAATACGGTGTCATCTGCAAACTTACTGAGGGCACACTTTATCCCCTCAACCAGATCATTGATAAAGATATTAAACAAGTCTAGTCCCAAAACTGAGCCCTGGAGAACACCACCTGTGGTTGGCTGCCAACTGGACTTAGCTCCATTCACCCACCAACATCTCTAGCAGAATGCTGTGGGAGACAGTATCAACGGCTTTACTAAAGTGCAGGTAGACAACATCCACAGCCTTTCCCTCATCCACTAGGTAGGTCACCTAGTCATAGAAGATCAGGTTGGTCAGGCAGGACCTGCCTTTCATGAAGCCATGCTGGATGGGCCTGATCCTCTGGCTGTCCTGCACTTGCCAGGTGATCACATGCATGATAAGGGCTGAGAGAGCAGAGTCAGAAGAAAAGTAACAGTGGGATGGGATGTGAGGCTGGAGTAGGTCTGGGTGATGTGCAGTTAAATATGGCTGAGGGCTGAAGAGCAGAAATTTGTACTGACACTGACCTTTATTTACTGAGTTGAATGAGATGTATGTGTGTAGTGTATGTTTCTTTATGGTATGTGTATGTGTAGAGGTCAAGGAGATGAGGACAGTATGTGTGCATGCTGGGTTTATAGAAGAATATTTGACTGGAAAGGTGATGCAATAGAGATATCAATCCCTCTTGTACCTCCTTTATGACTTGAGCTGTTGCCATGCTTACAGCCAATAATATAGCCCTCCCTGCAGGGATCACTGCTGACAGCAGTGCTGCAGCTGGGCTATGCAATACCTTTGCTTAGTCTCAGAGAAGACAACCTGTGGTGGGTAGTAAGCACTGCTATACAGCCCCATCACCTGCTTCTGAACCCACCCATCTGCAGATACACAGCTTTCCTGAGGCTTTCCTAGTGGTTTTTTTTTTGAAAATCATTATATTCTAGTGGTGCCTCTATCTTCTACATTGAGAGAAAAATATCTGAGAAATCCAAATATTCACAACTTCCTTGTATATTTGGTAAATTATATTGATTTCTCCAATATATAAAATTATAAATTCGTTGCACACAAACAAACAAGTAACATTTACCTTAAGAAATACACAGACTGTTAAGCTGAATAATTAAGAACTTCAAGTATTTCTATAAATAGCAGAGTATATCATACACTTGGTATTTTATATTTTGTAAATATTTTCCTATGTTATTTATCAGATTAAATTAATTCAGCTTTCCACTTTTGTTTATCATGAATTTTCTGGAGGATGTTTTTCATAAATAGTCTTTTATATGTACTTACCTTTTTCAGACTTCGATCTGTAATTTCAACTGTCTGTTCCACATGCAGCCTTCTTAACTAATTTTGTTGTACAGCTATCAAAAGAGATCTCAGGTTAAAATTATTTTGCATGCATGATACTATGACTTAAATTGTTGCTTAATTGCTTAGCACATCAGTATATATAAATAACAAGATTATGTCATATTTTTAATTTAATGCTCAGATAGACAAACTGAGTCACCTGGTAGTTTGCTTTAGAGTTTTATACCTTGCTTTAGTCTTTGAAATAATCAGTCTTGCCACCCAATTTGTAATCCTCAGCCAAAACTGGACCTGAGTCTTTGTGAACATATACACTTCACAAAACACATAGAAAATGCAATTATACTGTAAATTATGCTTTAAAGCATACTTCCTCTAAAGGCTTGCCTTTAAACCTAATTTGAGGTTCCCTCAACTTCAGCCCTGCTACGCAAAATCTCAGTCATTTGAATTTTTTCACTAAGTCTCTCAAAAAGTATTTACAACATTTGGAAACTTTATTAATTACCAAAATTTTCTTCCCTATTAATTCTTTGTATTTGATGAGGAACAGTTATTGTTCGACCACTACTGAGACATGATTTTCATATCTCTCTCCACTAAAAAGTTAAAGGAAGCCATTGCCAAGGAAGGGCATGGGACGCTGAGCCATGTGCACTAATTAACTGTCAGAGTATAGAAGTTTAAAAAGTTCCTCACAATGGCCATAACGAACTCTGGATAAAGTGTACGACTTCCAGTTGCAACATAAAATGTGTTAACTTAGACTTCCTTGTTAAAAAACAGTCTTTCTTCAGACATGTATTTATCTCCTGGCCTGCTAATTAGGTCATGCCCACAATTCATGGTGCAAAAAAGTAGCTGAGCTGCATTGCTGCAACACTCTGCTCAGGCTCATTAGCTCTAACAGCAGGGCTAATTAACTCAGGTGCAGTACCACAGAGCAATGGATGTTCTGCTTTGGGAGTTATCATTTGCGTTAGTATTTGCATGATAACACGGGCTCTGGAGACACATGTCAGGTCTCAGAGCTAACTGGATGTCTTTAGGGTGCTGTGCTTTGTAATGCAGATGTTCACTGTAAATATGCTAGTGCCACCCTCTCATCTCTCCTTTTTCACTGGGAAGGTACTGTAAAATTTTTGTTCTACGGGATCTCTCCCCAACACACCTTAGATCCCAGCAATTTCAGTCTTCAAGATGCATTCTCTGGTTAAACATATATTTTGATCAGTGACTTTTGGATCCAAACCTTGACTCCAAACAGATATTATCGACAAACAATATTTTCCTACTGATTTTCTAGGGCCCCATACTCAACTAGTGTAAATTACGTCCCTGCCTTACAAATGAAAAGACACTTTAATTTTGTGCTGCATAAAACATATTTTTCTTTGTTTTTGTACTAAACCAAAATTTAATAATTTTGTGCTCTTTTTGCAACTTACTCCACCCATTCTCCTAATGCGTTTTTCAACTCTTCTTTCTCTTTTTATTTATTTTCGTATCATACTTAATTTAGTTAGTTATTACATTACTTCTTACATTATTTTTACCATATTAACAGGTCCTTCACTCTTTCTAGTTCCGAAGAACCACAGAAGAATGTAAGGATAGGTACAATATTAATGTACATATATTCTAATAATATTGCTTGCATATGAAAATAATGACAATAAATCACTTCAGATATATCTTCTAATAAATATTGGTGTGAATTAAGAGCAAGCAGGTATGTAAAATCATCATTGTCTTAGGTTAGTATATAACCTGAATCACCACATTTGAGAATGTTAAAATCAGCTGATACGAGACATCAAATATTATACTCTTGATTTCATTAACCTAGCATACCATAAGTATTATTTCTGTTCTTAAATTCTTGAATAAAGAATGTTGATTGTTTCAGAAATTATAACAATATTACACTACCTAATTGCACTCAGGTTCAGTAATTTGAAAGTATAAGCATCCTAACATTTGTTTGTGAACTTAATTGTGAATACAAAACTGCAGCTGTAAACAGAGGTTTTATAAACCTGGCTCTCTATATAAGAGATTATGTTAAAAGTATCCACTCTCTTCTGAAATCAACAACCATACCACTGCTTAAAAACTAAAGTCTTCTTAAAGATTACAACACAGATTTAATCAACAAACTGTCAGAAGTCCTCAACCCCTTTTTATTGAAAATGAGACAGACATTTTATTTAATATCTCATTTCACTGACTAGGTTGACAGTATCCTTTTCCACAAAAAGGAAAACATACAGTTGTAATTTCTATTTGCATCATAGATTCCTTTGCCTGTTACTAAAAAATTTTCCTGCCTTTTCATAGGCTTAAAATAAATGGCAGTTTGCATGAGATCTGCTCATCAGTTTTACTTCTGTGATTCCTATATTTCAAAAGCCAACTTATTTTCTCTGACAAACTTGCCTAGGTAAGTAAGTAAAGTCAGTAATTGCCACTTTCCCCCTTATGCCAAATATTGATACATATTTTTGATAGTATATTTTTTCTAGCAACAGAGGTTTAGTATATCTATTTAAGACATATAAAATTATACTAAATATCCAATTCAACATCAACAATTTAAATATATTCATAAAGAGGCAAAGGACAAATATTTTTGTGACAGACCGTAGATTAGAAATAATACTGTCATTTCAAAACTTGTATTTGAGAAGTCAGCAGACTCAGTAAAACTTACAAAAAATGAAAATAAAAGCAACTGAAGATGTAGATTTATATAACATAGGTTCAAAATAATTACCTAAAAACTATTTGCCCTACATTGCTGTAAAACATAAATAATAAGATGACGATATAAATGATCTGATGATACTAGTCAAATATATTTTTCTGCAGCCTGAATTTATTCCTTTAGAATGCCTATCAAAGCTTCATGTAAACATAAATGAAACAATAAGGAAAGACTCTGCTGTTGCAAAACTGAACAAATTTTTGTTCGGTAAAGTAAAAACTACATCAGTTGCTATTTAATGTGTTAGTGGAGCGTTATATAACACAGTGCATTTATTATTAGAGAAGTTGATTTTATACGTAAGGCTTGAATCATAAGAAGTTGTGCATCAGTTGTTATCATTTACTGTTTCTTGAGGTACATTACTTTTTGAAAGGTTTCATTAGTCGTTTACTAAAGGTGCAAATACCCATGAATCTACCTGTCAAAATGCGGTTGGATGGGGAAAAACTGTTCCTGTTTCATCGGAAAAACTATTTAATCTCCTTAATGTGTATGTGTGCATAGATATATATGAACACACAGATATGCAAAAATGCTGAAAACATCTCCAGGAAGAAACTTATTTACATGCAAAAATGGTATTTGTACTGTAAATAATTCTTTGATCCAAGGCATTTTCAATCAGAAAACTTACTCTGCTGATATTCCACGTTAGTTTGTTTATGGACTCTGCTGTAACACCCACTGATTGCAATTGTAAGTCATATAAAGAAATAATGAAATACAATATATAGTGAATTCTAAGATTGTAGGTGTTAGGCTCCATCATGTGAGGTATGTCACATGACTTTTAGAACAAGAACATTTAAAATTTTGTGTGTACACATCACTCATCATGGTTTCTAAACGGTGGCTTTATTACAGGACTGGTATCAACTTTGACACTAATAGCTGAGGAGAAATTATTTTCCCACCAAAACTGTTGCAGGACCATCTACAACCTGATGGTGTTTCAACCCCAGATGTTCTGAAACACAAGGAACAGGTCAGCCTTCATGAGTCACAGAGGTAAGGTGACAGAAGGAACCATTAGAAATAAGATGTAAGTAACTTTTTTCCTTTTTGCCCCTCCACCTCTCTAGCCTGTCTTGTGTTCCAGTTTTCTTTTGCTCATGAGTGGTTTTAAGAAACAAAGTAGAAATCTTAGTCAAAAACAGGCAGGCACTGAGGTTAACTACCTGTTTCCCAGCTGTTTTCATAAAAAAGATGGATGATAGCATGGTCACTGGCACTGTGTATCATGGGGTGGATGCGTGAGATGACCGGAAGAATCTTGCTACAGATGTACTGTCCTCAGATGACCATGCATGAGTTTCTGTGCAACTGGACTGAATCACATGCATGAAGCCACTTTAATCTTCAGATGCCAACATTTTAGTAAAAATTACAAAATGGATCACATCTATGCTATCTACATATAATAGAACATAACTAAATTATCCTTAAAACCTCTCTCTAAGACACTGCTAACATTACAACACTGTGCAGTTTCTTTGGATGTTCATATTTATGAATTAATCGATTAGGATTCATAGAAAGGTTTTTCAGCCATCTTTCTAGCAGGTATTACAATCTTTATAAAGTTAGTGAAGCATATTTTAATCAGTTTATATTAAAAGAAATTGTATTTGGTGACGGAAACAGAGTTAACATTCTGTCTTATTCATAAGCCACATAAATAAATAGCTCTCTAAAGAGGGACTGTGTAGTTAGGATGGAGTCCCTAAAGACAAAAAACACCTTAGTTTTTACAATTGTTTTACAGATATTCAAAATGTAGGCTAGAGGTAAATATATTCACACAGAGAGATATACATGTATATAAACGAGAATGATTTCAAAGAATTTATCCAGCTCCTGCCCCCCTTTTGTTTTTAAATGTGGGAAACTAGGAAGATAAGTCCTAAAACTCTAGAGAATTTAAAGAAACATGCTTGTTTTTTTCTGGGTTGCCAGGGTTCCACTTTTCTCCAGCTCAACAACTGGTCTGAAAAAGATCCAGCAGCCTGTAAACCCGTATTTCCAGCAGGTAGCTAAAAAGCAGTAGACTGGTTAAAATGGCATTAAAGGTCTGGGCTTTCCAGTGGAAATCTGCATGGTTTTTTAACAGAGGTTTTGCAAAAACTGATACACCTCAGGGGAAAGGCTTGATTTAAGTGAATTAATGTCCCTTGCTGGGAACAAAAAAGTAAGTTACACCTGAGATCTTCTAATAACAAAAGTGTTGCTGGTCCAGCGCAGAGATGGAACACCTACTCACTGACAACAGGCTTAGTTTTAAGGTTGTGATGCTCAATTCCCACCAGCACTTTGGGAAAATTCCTTTTCCCAAAGACTTCCTTTGTCTCAGTTCTTATAAAACACTTACCTACTTCGTGGACATGTGGAATACAAACATCCAAATGTGTAAGATGTTCAGATACCCATGTTATTGACTATTTATGTTTAATTGTCAATATACAGAAAATGCTTTGCTTGAACCAATACTTCAATAGATTGGAAGCTTGAATGCATGGAATGCAGCCACCATTTTGAAGATGTAAAAAGAATAACACCTCTTCCTATACTGTAATAACATGGTGGACAAAATTCTGTAAAATGTCAAGTTCACTCAAGAAGTTATTTTGATGCTTTCAATGAACACAACCAACTTCTGTTCATGCATGAAGGGATCAGTGTGCTGTGCAACACTAGAAAGCTATTTGGATCTTCAAAAATTTGTGTAGCACATATATACCATAGTACAGTACATGTTCTATTTGACATGTTCAGTTCTGCCCCACAGTGTGACTCAGTGGTGCAGAAGGTGTTATCCACAGCCATTCTATTTCAAGTGTACAGTCTTAGGCAGCGGGGATGGGCGTCATCTATAATTTGCAAGCCACACATCCTTGCATTCCTGCCAGCCGCATTTGCTATTCAAGCAACTTAGTGTGTGCTTGTGATCTTAGTGCTTACTGTTTAGCTCAAGGCTTAGTGCGTACTCATGATCTCTCTTATTTCCTTTCTCTACCTTTTCACTTTTCCTCTTCATCAGTCCTTGATTGATTTATTCTACTAGGTTGAGATTCTATTGATGGATCAGCAAATTTGGTCTTCATTTAATTATTACTATTTTATACCGTATATTTCTAAATAATCAGTATGACCATTTTATTTTCATAGTTTCATCTTAATGCCTGCAAATATCTGAAGTTGTACTCTGTTACTGTTCGTAATGAGTTTTCACTGCATAAATCCTTACTTATACTCAAGCTTAAGTATTTGTGGGCTTTTAGTGATTTTCTTTTCCAATGTTCAGAGGAGCATAGGATAGTAGTCAGGAAGTATACACTTAGCATATTATCTTTAGGAAATACAAAGATGCATTTGATAACTGTAGAAATACAGAAAAGGCTATAATAATTTTACAGGATGGTTAGGAAACAGACAGTCTTCAGCTGCCTAAAATCACTTTTGCTAAATTTCTTTACACTAGAAATGACCCCTAATTTCTCTTCTTCTAGTCAGTGAAATCTCCATAAATGTAGTTTTGCATTCAGAGAACAGTATCATTTTTCCTAATGAAAGAAAGGAACTGTGGCTGTTAAATTAACAAGTTGACAAATCATCCTCAAATGCATTAATTTAACTATTTCACCTCCAAAATGTAATCCATCAACTAGTCAGAAACTCTATTTCATATTATGAAACTGTCAGCCTTAACCATTCAT
Source organism: Phalacrocorax aristotelis (assembly GCF_949628215.1). Lineage (NCBI taxonomy): Eukaryota > Metazoa > Chordata > Aves > Suliformes > Phalacrocoracidae > Phalacrocorax > Phalacrocorax aristotelis. The sequence goes on from NC_134311.1 coordinate 39,808,563, forward strand.
GGCAAAACACCTTTTGCCTTTAGACGTCTATTGAAAAAGTACTGTTTTACTCCCTCTTCCCCTCCATCCACCTTCCCTTAAGCCAATTTTCAGTAATTCAAGTGAAAAATTCCTGATCTAAACATTTGGGAAAAGGGTATTATTTTCATGGTTAGATAACACCAAAAAAGCTTCAATCTTTTTTTGAGCAGAGGTCAAGCAAGGAAAAATTCACTCCAAGAAATTCAGAATAAAATGAAATAAACACCCACCCAAACCTAGGATAGAAGGTGTAAACCAGCACATTTTAGTTCTTACAGCAAACAGCATATGTAGGTGACAAAAAACCTTGACTTTATGTAAGTAATGGCAGAACTTTCATTAACTTGGATGGGGTAAAAATTTGGTTGAACTTCCCATTTAGTAACCCTCTGTACAAATAGTAACGACTTAATCCTTCCTATATTTCTGAAAGCAAAGCAAATAGTCTTGCCTCCTGTTTTGTACATAGAGGAAGCACAGAAGGATTCAGAGTGTATCTACCTGCTGCAATATAAATAGTGGCAAATTAGCTGCTGGGTAGCACCAGGCCAAGGAATTAACTTGGGCCCTGGGAACAGCAACCACATCCCTGTGCAGATGCAGCCCTGCCGGCTCTCAGGACAAAGAGCCAGTCACTTGTGATACAGCAAAATGGGTTATACACATACATTACTATTTCTGAATTAGTTGCAGGATCCCTGCTGTGTTTTGCTCCTCCAGTGATGTGTTGTTGATCACTCATCACAGAAACACTCTGCAGAAAAACTGAGGTTGCATTCTAGGGCTGTCAGGACAGTCCCCATTTCCCATGGCCTCACTACACTGAACCATTTCTGTAAAACTGTAACCTTGTCAAGACCTAACATTTAATGAGGTTTTACCTTTGTTTTTCAATATAAATGAACTTATGTTGTGAATAAAGATGTAAGGGCTAATGGGAATGGAGGCATGGAAGTGAAAATTACTTCTGAGGTAAAGTCATATTCAGTTCTTTAACTGAACGCACTTGCATAGGGTAATTACTATCCCTGAATGTTAAAACACTTCATACATTAAAGTACAACTCCAGTAGCAAATGTTTTCCAAGAACTTCTGGCAATGACTGCTGCCTTTTAACTGTGTACTTTATAAGAGTCAAAAAAATGCGTATTGATTTTGTTTTAAACCTGCTTCCTGACAATTGAATGATCACTCACTACTGTTTATGTTAGGATGGGGTGGGGTTGACCTTGGCTGGATGCCAGGTGCCCACCAAACTACCAAAAAAATACAATAAAAACCTTGTGGGTTGAGAGGACAGGAAGATCAGCTACCAATTACCATCACGGGCAAAGCAGACCTGACTTGTTCATAGTAACAAAGGAGGATGGTGAGAAATGAGAACAAAACTAAAAACACCTTCTCACCACCCCTCTGTTCTTCCCAGGCTCTGCTTCACTCCTAAATCCTCTACCCTTCATCCCCTGCCTGAGTGACACAGAAGGATGGGGAACTGGGGTTGAAGTCAGACCATCACCTTTTGTCTCTGCCTCTCCTTCCCCCTCATGCTCTTCCCCTGCTCCAGCATGGAGCCCATCCTATGGGATAGAGTCCTTAATGAACTTCTCCAGCGTGGGTCCTTGATGTGGGCTACAGTTCTTCAAGAACTGCTCCAGCATGGATGCTTTCCATGGGGTGGGATGGGGGGGCAGTCCTTCAGGAGCAGCTGCTCCAATGGATGTGCACCACAGGGTCACAGGTCCTGCCAGACAACCTGCTCCTGCATGAGCTCGCCATAGCCTGCAACATCTTTCAGGGCATATCTGCCTGCTGTGGTGTGGGGTCCTCCATGAGCTGCAGAATGGATCTCTGCTCCTCTGTGGTCATCAATGGACAGCAGGGAGACAACCAGAGTCACTGTGGTCTTCACCACCGACTACAGGGAATCCCTACTCTAGCACCTTGAGCACTTCCTCCTCTCCTTCACCACTGACCTTATTGTCTGTAGGGCTGCTCCTCTCACATTTTCTTACTCCTCTCTTGCAGCTGCCACATAACATTTTCTACCCTTAAATATGTTATCACAGGGATGCTACTGATGTCATTGACTGACTCAGCTTTGGCCAGAGGTGCGTCAGTCTTGGAGCTGGCTGAGACTCGCTCTGCCCACCTTGGGGGCAGCTTCTGGTGTCTCCTTACAGAAGGTCCCTTATGACCTCCCCCAGCTAGCAAAACCTTGCCACATAACCTCAATACATAGGAGAAAGAGTGAATAATTTTTTCTTATTCAGTATCTCCATTATGTTAATGATTCTATAGATATCTAGAATACTTTTCTCTCCTATCTGCTGGCTTTTTCCCAAAATAAAAGGTTCTTGGCTAATTAATCTCTCCTTGTATGGAGAGCATTTTTACTTTGTGAATTGTTTTCACAATTTGCTGTGCTTTCCTACTTCTGATGGTTTCTGTGATAGATGGGATAACCTGAAATATGTTGTATTTTACATATGAATTTATATAGTAGCAGAGTGATAGTGATTTCTAATTTATTCTCGGTTCTCTGCTGCTTCTTAGTATTTTATATGACATTTCAGATGTGGATAAGGCTTGAATTGACCATTTCAGAGAGCTATCTACAGTGACTCTTTTCTGAGTAGTAATAATGTATCATTGCCTTAGTATGTTTAAGCTTATTTTTTCCAAGTAAATGACTGTGTTGACAAAGACTTTATCATGATAAATAATTTCAACATACTTATTCACAGTTGTAAGGTCTTTCTGCAACTCTCACAGTCAACTTTCATTTAGGTTATTTATTTATCAGCAAATTTTGTAACTTTTCCATTGACCTTCTTTCCTACATTAGTTTTGACTACCATGTACTATTATAAATCACCATAACTGTCATTCTTCTACTGTGAACAATGGCATGTTGAATATTCAAAGAATGTTTTAGACTGTGAAAATCTTGTTAATGTTTTCCCCAGTACTGTGTAATAATCCAGATGATCAAATTCTTTTTTATAGTAAGGAATTGTACTGCTACTTTGCTCACTGCAGAGTTCAGAAATAAAAGGCTGTAGTTCTCTGGAACTTTCATAGACCCTTTTCTAAAAATTCATGTCACACTTTATTTATTTCCTGCTCTTTTGGTATACACATTAATGATAGTGGTGGGTTCCACATAATAGCAGTTTAGGATTTTAGCTTCTCTGGAACACTTGAATGAAAATACCTTCTTGTTATTGCAATTTGTTGCTGTTCATTTAGCCAGTTTATTATAAATTCTATTGTACTGACATTTTAGTATGAACCCATCCCTTTTCCTCTATGAAAAGCAGCTTTTTTGGGAAACTTCTGTAAACAGTTTTGTGGTGGATACTGACACACACAAAAAAAATTGATTTGGCTTCCCTGCTATGGATCAATATTCTTTGATATTCCCTCTATATCTTAATCACATGTTGGCCCAATCAACTCTGTGGCAAGTGTTTGAATATGTTGCCTTTTATTAGTTTTCATGGTTTTAGTAAGCTGAGGTGTAGAATCATTTTTGGCTTTTCTGATCGTGACTTAACATTTTCCCTACCAGGTTGTAAGGTTATTGTATTTTCTTTGTTGGAAACTGGTTTCTCTTGTTGAAAGGATGCCTCTTTCCTTCCAGTAGTCTTTTTCCCTGCTGCTTAACTTATGCTGAATTTTCTCTAAGGTGCATTTAAAGTCTTTATTGATCTCTCTAGACTTCAGTAAAACATTTCATACACATGGGAAATTATTAACCAAACTTGAGGAGACGATAATCAATAGAGAATTCAAAGGTGGATAAGAAAGTTGCTGAAAGGATATATGTCATAGTGAAAAGAGGGTACACGGTAGTTCCTCAGGAATTAGCTGCAAGGCCAAAACTGTTGTACATTTTAGTGAGAAAAGAAAGGCAACCTGACCTATCTCATACAGAGAGTTGGTAGACCTGTCTGCCTGTAAACTCATAGTTCATCATATCATGCCAACAGCTCTTCATTATTTACATTATGCTGCTCCTTATGTAGAAATTCCTAGTGTTCACTGAGGTGGAAATGGCTAAGTGGAGAAGAGTTTTCAAAGTTTAACTGACTGTACTTCAGAATGAATAAGCTGTCTCACAATAAAATACCCTTGTTGTACAAGAGAAATTATCACAGAAAGAATTATTGTAAAGTAGCTATAATAATATAAATTCTTATTCTAGCTCACTGTGCAGTAACTTTGCTGGGTAAACGAACATTAAGGGAATTGCTTATTTAGCCTTGTGTTTTAGCTGAGGCTCAGGCACTGTCCTAGTTTCAATTATTAATGGCTAGTCTGTAGTATATTTAACTAAAGCCAAACTGTTAGGGTTTTGTAGAATTACCGTTGATATAGTAGTTGGCTCAATGTTACATCTGCATAACAGCTGAAACTACTGTAACCCATTGGAGTTCTACCACTTGGGCACAAAGCTGTGTGTGTTAGAGTAATACAGAGCAACTAAATCAGATCCATGCTCTGAAGTGCTTTCTGAATAGCTTCTTTTTTCATTGGCTTTTAGAAGTCTATTTCCTGTGAGGAATAAGGAGAAACAGAGCTTCATCTCCTCCTCTACTGCCATAGAGTCCATGCAACTCATACCTAAGCATGAGCGCTCTGTCTAAACTCCAAAACTCACCCCAAAGCATTGACTTTTGTCTAAACAATTTGATTGAGGCACAAGATGATAACCTGTAGAAAAAAAAATTACTTCATAAATCATACAAAAGTTCCCAGTTGCCACAGAAGGATCATATCAACATCAGCTGCCAGTCACCCAGCTGCATTTCATTCTTGGTTGCACATAAGAATAAGGTCTACAAGTTTTTTCTGCCACATTCATCTTTGGTTCTCAAGCTATAAAAACAGAATGCGAATACTTAACATTATGGAGGTGAAGCTATTGATCATTCTGAGACTTTCACATGCTATAGAGTTAGCGGTCATTTAGGTGTTTAAATGGATAACAGAAGGATAGTGTGTCATGCGTTGCATACATAACATTTTGTGTAAAGTGACACTCAGTGGCAAAGCTGTTTTAATGCATCCAATCACTGTTACCCTGTGCACATTAGGTGGCTGGGCACACACAACTAGGTAGACACTTTCACAGTAACCCTGAGCCTTATAATAACAATGCAGTCCTTCAGGCCTTCTATATATTAGTAAAGTGAATATGTGTATCCTCCAATAAAAAATTGCCAGGGTTTTAGATTCAGATAAAACATGCATAGATTACAATTTTAATTTTAATTTTTAATGAATGAAATAGTAATAGGGTCAGAACACAACCCTCTACCCATGTTACCCATATTAATTGTAAAATGCATGAAAGCAGGAAAATCCATTTCAGTCTGTTAGACTCTCAAAAATAGCTCTTTTTCAAACTATACAAATGCATTGTACAGGTACTTTTGTAGCAGTTTAGGACTTGTGTAAAGTACTGGAATAATCATTTAAATAATATTAAATGTGTTTGTATGCCTGCTTGGGGCTGATTTAACTAAAACATTTTTAGCCTCACAGAATTACAGATGTACCAAACTTTGATGCAGAAGACCAACTAAGCAGAAGAAAAAATAAAGGTCTTTGTAAACTTTTTATCTCAGTTAGGTAATTTGTTTATTTTTCTGTTCAAATGTCTGAGTTTTCAGAACAGCTGGCCAGTACTGCAAATGAAAGTCCAATAGTAAAACAAAAACCCTTCCAACTTAGCAGCATTAGAGGAAGGAATGCATCAGGGTGATCCACACCATCAAATTGATTTATTAGTACAGCTGGTAAAAAGGACCAGCCAAAACCCTGTGTTCAACTCGACTGTTTATTTATGCCACTGCTAGACCCTCAGCTATTTCAGGAAACTGACTGAGGAAGCTCTGCCAACACTCTTTAATAGTTTTTCTGAAGATAAACTTTAAGGGTCATCATAAAAACAGTGGAGAGAATCCAAAGTGATACAAAAATGAACATACTAAAAGTTGTCCCAAGAAATAAGCCTACTTTTGGTTTTTACTATTGATAATGCTTATGTGGTATTTCATGATACTGCGCCTACAAATAAAAATTTGGAAATCTGCAATAACTATGTTGAAGGCTTCACCTTATTCTAAGCATGTGCTTCACTTCCTGTATATGAATATCTCTAATGACTTCAATAAGACGACATTCAAATATTTAGAGTGTAATTGTGGTCCCAAAAGCCATCCTACAGGGAATTGCTACAAAGGTACTTCTGTTTTTAAATGTACAGGAAACCTAGCAAGAAGTATTTACATATATTGAAAACGGTTATAATTACTAAAAGTGTGATCTGTTTGGTTATTAACAGAACAGTTGTTTTTTAGGGATTTTGAAATGCTACAAAACGCTTTACAATGATTTTCAGTTTTATGCAGTTTTATATTTTTCCCTATTCTTAGTAGATATATTAGTTTGTATTAGTGACATTCTCATTCTACTTAAGTCAGAGGAAAAAAGCAATTTAACTTAATTGCTTAGTGAACGATTTCTAATTTATAGTTATATGTATATATTTGAACACACTTTCCTTTTCCATTTCCTTTTTCACTGACAGAGATGCCATGACCCTCGTTCATTCATAAAAGTGAATATCTGAAGATATTTTCAATAACACATAAATATTAGGAAGATGCTGACTCAGGAAGGCTTCCAAACATGTATCCAGCTTTAATAAGTTTATAACACACAACTAGTTCCCTTCAGTCCCCTTGATGTTAACCTACATACCTGTTTGATTACTTAATAAATCAGGACCTACTTAAATCCTGGGCTTCTGAACAGACATGACTAAGTCAAAAGATGGTATTTTAAGTATTTCTTCTTGCAGGAGGGTAATTATCAAAATGGGGGACAGAAATAATGTCTTTACTTTTCAAAAATATAATTCAATTTTAATTCTTAGGCAACAATTTATTACTGATTGTAGAGGAAAATGACAATTTTTCATAAGGGAAATAATGCTGTGTATTCTTTGAGATCTGTTGGGTGGTTGGTAAGGTGAACTTGCTCATGTCTGAAAGTCTCTGGTACTATATGATAAAGTATCTGTTTCTTGAACAATAAGCAGCAGGAAGAATCGTGTATCTGTTTCACAGCCACAGCTAAATTCACCCCGCTACTACACAGAAGGAAAAACACACTGCTGTGTCTTGCTAGTCCATGTCAATATATAGCAAAATGGGGGAACAGTCAATCTCAATTTTTGTTCTTTCCTGCCAAGAGAAAGCTGTAGTTGTTAGATTATTTTTTTTCCCTGTAAGGCTCATTGTTTTTCAAAAAGTCTAGGTATAAGGCTCTGAATAATGAGCATGAAGACTGCAGACATGTCACTTTTGCTCCTGATGCTGCAGGAGGAAACTTCAAGTTAAATGATTTAGCCAAACAGTAGCATCCAAAAAGGAATTATATATTAGCTTGACAGGTGTAGTGTGATAGCCCCAACCAGTACATTCTGGTTCTGGTTACCTCAGAGAAGTCAGGTGTAAAACTTCATAACATCCTTACCAGGCACTTATTTTTATTTTTAGATGGATGGCTAATCAAAAGAGTCAAGCTTTTAAATGAGGTTTGTTTGTAGTGTGATCCAGAGAGCAAGGTTCCTACGTAGCTGTCGTATGTTTTGTTGAGGGATCCTTTTCTTTTAGCTTAAAAACAAAGATTTCAGTAGTTTGTTTTTGCTATCCTGTCCTTATTGGGAGGTGAAGGGAATGGAAAAGGAATTTAATTTAGCATTACAAATATAAACGTGATCTGTCCCCTTTCTGGAACATATTTTTCAGCTTCTTGGGGATTATGGATATTTCTAGGGTTGGGAAAATCTGCATTTTGGTCACTGGTTTGATAAAGACAAGTATCTGCCTTCACTAAATGTAATTAATTTTGCTCCCATCATTAGGAGAAAAATTATAAAAGTATGGTAAAGGATATAAAAATTATGGCCAGTTCCAAGGATTATAAATAGTGTTGTCCTGTGTGTCAATCAGGAAAGGCAGCAAAACAATTTGTGGCAGCAGTTAGAGGCAGCAAACAATTTAAACTCTTTCTTTCCTGATGGTACAGCTGGTGGAATGCATCTAAGCCCAGAGAAACTTCCTCACATATATCTCTGACCCTGGACAAGACAGTGGCTTTCATATTCTCTATTCAGTGTTGAACCATGCACATTTATTCATTAGAAATGACTAAGAAATATAGTTCATTAGGTTTGAAGTAACAGATGAAGCACAGTTTGCTTTCAATTAACTTGAGTAAACCCAAAGGACAAGATAAGTTCCTGTAAGTAGCCTGACAAAAAGAATTTAGCCTTAGGTTAAAGGTGACAAGAAAGTAAAAAGTGAAAAAGGATGTATATTGTCTAATTATATGCTTTGTTTCAAAATCCTGTGTTCGATTTTCTGGCTTGATGCTTTCAGTGGACATATACCTAACATAATGCATTTATCTTAAACGCATCCCGAGGCCCAAATGTACTTCAAGAGCCAACAGAATCTTCAGTACTTGTTGATATTCTGGGAGATCTTAAATGAGTCAGGAAAAGCAGATGGAACTAGTAATAATTACCCTGTCCTGCTCAAAATTCTTATCTAGCACTGTGCTTCATTTGCTTCGAAAACAAAAGCTAAACAAAAAAAATGGTGAAGGAAACCTTCATAATTTATTAGTAGGTAGCTAAGTGATCAGATGCAATATGCCGGTTTAGAAAACATTGGCTACACTATTTTGTCAGTGACATCCTTATTAATATGATTTTTTATATCTAATATAAAAAATATTCTTTAACCAAGACTTAATTTAAAAATTTTCTTTTATTTGATAGGTTATTTTAAAGAAAATATTTGGCCATGTTTCTCTCAATAGGAGCAGGGACTATGGATGTTACTGCAGGAAGACAACAGAAGAGCTAATTTTAGTCAAAGAGGAATAAAAAAATTATCTGAATGTGAATGAAAATTTTATGTTCCATATGATTCCTTTTATTAAAAATGTTTGAGACATAAATATGCTAATTTAATCAATTTTCCTGTTGTAAACCAAAATGATGCCCCATTAACTAGGTATCATTACCCAGAAGTCCTGCGGTTCTGATCCTGTTCTCTGTCAGATTCCACGGCTGTACTGAGACTTGAGTTCATCAACATTTCTCAGAAACAAACTATTTGAAGAAGTCTAATTTTTGTTTATTTAATTTGTTATTCTTTTGAACAGCTTAGACCATTTTGACCATCTGTGTAGGAAAAAAGGAGAACTGAAAAGCATACACAGTGATAGTGAACTAATTATTCACATTGACTGAAGATATGGGTGTTAATAATTTGACATGTTAAACTGGTTAAATCTTTTTGCTTAGTAAACAGGAAAAAATGCAGCTCTCAGATTATTTCGTTTGATGTGCGTAATGAACCAATCTCAAGAACTGTTGCTGTAGGTGATATAAGTTGCAAATATGTCCTGCTATGAAAATTTATGTGGGGAGATTAAGTGATCTGAGTGGTCAAGAGATTTGCCCTCCAGGCTTAAGGACTCTAGTTTATTTGTAAACAAAGACAGGAAATTAATTTATTTACTAGTTGATATAAATGATATAAGTTATACAAATTTCCTGTGGGTTCTGTTTTATCCAAAGTTGAGTTCTTGTCTTCAGATTCTTCTGTCTGTGTAGCTTTGCAACAACTGGTAGTTCTATGACATGTGTAGAATATTTTCCTATACAGAAAACTTCTCAAACAGCTTCAAAGCAATATTCAAAAGTTTAAGCTATTGTTGCCACACATCAGAACAAGCAGTTCATGTCTATTTTTGGAATAGCTGGACACATAGACATGTCCACGTAAGGGTTGGTTTTTGTTTTTTTTTTCCCCCAGATAAAGCTTAGATGCATAAACCTCCCATTTTTCTTCCTTAAACAGAATTCCTGGTTAAACTACACCTCTCTTGTCATGGTACTACTATGGGGCTGTTGCACTAGTTCATTTCAGAGGAGACTTCACAAAGCATAAGGAGAGCAGTAGTACCTCCAGGAAACTTAGCTTAAATGTTTGTAGATTCTGGTAGTTAACACACCAGTATCAGTAAAGCAAACCATTTTAATGGGTTTATCACAAACATTCTATATCATACATAATATTCAGTTACATACTTTATACACTTCATGTTCAGCTCATTGATGTTACTTTTTAGTCACAACTTATTCATTAAGCCTTCAGTGAAAATTAGAGATAGTTGCATCATTCTTTATTGTTATTTTTTACTATGTTCTCTTACATGAGGAAAGGTTGAGAGAGCTGAGACTATTTAGGCCAGAGAAGAAAAGGCTCTGGAGGGAATCTCATCAAAGTATATAAATAACTTAAGGGACAGTACTAAGAGGACAGGGACAGGTTCTTTTCAGCAGTGCACAGTGACAGGACAAGAGGTAATAGTAACAAACTGAAACACAGAAGGCCTCCAGAACATGAGAAGACACTTTTTTTTTTTCACTCTGAGGGTGACTTAGCACAGCAACAGGCTGCCCAGAGAGGGGGCAAACTCTGTCCTTGTAAATTCTCATAAGTTGTCTGGACATGTTCCTGGAACCCTGCTCTATACGAGCCTGCTTGAGAAGCGGGGTTAGACCATATGGCCTCCAGAGGTCCCTTCTAAACTCAATCATTGTGTTATTCTGTGATTTAAGATCTTTCTTACCAAACAACATCTGAACCTCTCCCTTTGCCTAATCTTCTTTTGTCACTGTGCTGGTTTTGGCTGGGAGAGAGTTAATTTTCTTCACTGTAGCTGGTAAAGTGCCGATGGCACCTTGACGCTTTAGTTGCTGTTAAGTAGCAGCTCAGTGTTGCTAAGTAGTGCCTATAGTAGTTAGGAACCTTTTCATTTTCCCATGCGCTGCTAAGTGGGCAAGCGGCTGGGAGGGGTGGGGCCACAGCCAAGACAGCTGACCCTGACTGACCAATGGGCTATTCCATACCACGTGACAGCATGACCAGTATATTAACCGGGGCAGTTGGTGTGTGGGGAGGTGGTTGAGGCTCAGGGACTGGTGGTGTTGGGTGGTGAGCAGCTGTGTCACATGCTGTTTGTTTTGATTGTTCATTCCCCTTTCCCCCCCACCCTCGGTTTCACCTCTCTCTCGTTATTTTCCTTTTCATTACATTATTATTGTTGTTATTATTGTTTTATTTTAATTATTAAACTGTTTTTATCTCAACCTGTGAGCTTTCTCACTTTTACCCTTCTGATTCTCTCCTCCATCCTGCAGGTGGGGGAGTGAGTGAGGGAGCGGCTGTGTGGGGCTGAGTTGCCTGCTGAGGCTAAACCACAACAGTCACCCACTTCCTTTATCCAGAAGTATACACCATGGTTTCTGCAATGCATCTGATTGCTTTTCTTGAGAAGTGTCATATGCATTTTTCTCTCTCCCTATCTTTGTGATGAATGACTCTTCTTTCTTTTCTCAACTCTTTTAACCAACTGCCTATCATTTTGGAGCAATGTGTTTTTTTATTTTTTCTTTCTCTTTTACTTTCACCACCTTTACACCAATGATTTTCTTTTACTAAATCTCAAATGGGATCACCTTTTTTAAAGACTGAAAACCTACCTCTTCACTTTTTCCCTTGTTTTCCTCTGTCCTTGATATGACTGCTTCCTGCCTGAATTGCTTTCTGCATTATTATTATTATGAGATACATTTTTGCCTTTTGCACATCCCTCTCAAATGAAGCTGCATACCTCCTTCCCTACATTTAATTCATGGTCAGTTCTCTCTTCGATTTTTTTCTCCTACACTGAAACCTCTGAAGAAATGCACTTACATTAGTGCCTTTTTGTTTGGCTCAGTCCTTGGGAGGTACAGTATTATCTGTCATAAGTTCAATGTATTCAAACAGAGATAACCTTTTTTCTTTTGTCTTTTTTTCCCCTTTTTTTTCCCCTTTTTTTTTCTTTGCCCTTGGTAGTATTATTTGCATAGTTGTTGCTAGAGAGATAGAAGCTGAGAATGCAGAACCAGAAAGCTATTACTGAATATCTGTAATGTTTATATACTCCTTCCTTAGCATCTACTACTGTTTATTTTCCTGAATGATCCATCAGAAAGGACAGCTGAAACCCAATTTGAAGGAAAAAAAACACAAAAACCCCACCACATACAAAGGCTTCCTTGCAAAATAAGGTAGTAATAAGGAATAAGTAAGGGGACTTGATGCTTTCAAACTGACTAGAGGCCAAGCTGGGTGAAAAATCTAGTGAAGTATTGTTCTCAAACCTTGCAACTGGTCTTTAAAAACAAGACTTTTAAAAACTGAAGAAAATATGTTCAAGCATAGTCAGATAAGTGTTGAGCTGTAAAGATGAAAGTGAAAACTGATCTCTGAATTGTCTGGCATATATCTTCTTCTGTCAGACCTTCAAATTCTTTGGTGCAACAAGGCTTCCTTACAGACAGGGGTTAAAAGGGGAGATTTTGTTATATTTCTGGTTTATCTTCTACTACAGATTCCCTCTTCCCCCGTTTCCCCTCTTCCCCCGTTTCCCCTCTTCCCCCGTTTCCCCTCTTCCCCCGTTTCCCCTCTTCCCCCGTTTCCCCTCTTCCCCCGTTTCCCCTCTTCCCCCGCCCACACACATACACAGAGCACCTTTGGGTTTCATTACATCATATTCTCTTCACCCAGAGTGGTTTTACCCAACATATCCTCAACATCAGCATCACCTTTGGAGACCCCCAGTTTCTCATCCTAGGTAAATAACTGCCTCAGTTAGAATGATCTATGTAGAGTACCTTGCTCCACACTCTTGTTCTTTAATCAGAAATAATCATAATTAAACATTTTTTTAGGAGGACTAAATATAGATTTTCATCAATGGCAACTATGCTGACACATCCTGAGTACTGAGATATTTGGTAATGCAGCTTAGAACAGCCATGTAGTTAAAACCCTCAAGAAAAGTAATACCTTTTCTATGCCTTAATGCCTTTGCATCTCAGTTGTCATACATTTGTCTGAGGTCCTATTTTTGTTGCTTTTGCTGAACTAAGACAGATCTGGAAAATATGAGAAATTCTTGAGGAAAAAGCAAAACCTCTAAAAGAAAAAATGAGATTGGTCTTAACACAGCTATATCTACTTCAAGGGAAACTAAATGCGGGCACACTTTTAAGCTAGACAAACCTAGTACCGTACTGTGCGCTGGGAGCATAAGAGCCTCTGAAATGATGTGTGCAAAGACCTTGCTGCTGGATTTAATTCCCCACCTCTCTCTAGGGACACTGCATAGTACAAGAGTTGTCTTTCACTATTTAGGAAGAAGAGAATGACTGTGTGTGACAGTCAGTGAGTATGTGAGAGTGAGTTTGTGTCCCTCCGAGACAGCATTGATAGTATATACTCTAGGGAAATAATGTTTTCTCCAGCAGTCACATAAAATAATTAGCCTCTGCTGTCCTGCAGTGCATTCTTTCTGTTGTTTTTATGTTTTGTAAAGGAGGAAAATGCATGTGAAATAGCTGTATTAAGTGATTTGTATTTAGATTACAGAAGTGCTCAGTTGTTAGAAAACACTAACGTTACCTAAGGTCTTTATGACTTTACTTTTCCTTGTGTACATGCATGTCCAAGTCTTTGATTACTGAATTTATGTTGTCTTCCTGTCTATTAACACATTTTTTTTTCTTTCAGAGCTCAAAATATACATGTGCTTTGTGTAACGTGAGAAAATAATGTTTTAATAGGCAATGAGAAATCTAGTATTTGTAAGCATTTGTATATTTGGCTTTTGACACCTGTCTTATCTTTTAAAACTTGTTTTAATTACCTAACTCTATATCTGCTAAAATATGGAGTTCTTCAGTCTTTCATGGAAAAGTATAGGATGGCAAAGGATTAGGGCTGCAGGATCATATGAATAGCTTCAGTTAACCCTATGTAAATTGTTCACTGACTTTTAAACTACAGTTTATGTTCCATCTGCATAGGTCCACCCTGACCCCCGATGTATACTGTCTTTGAAATGGAAATCTTCAGTTGTTACCTCTAGACAGCTTCAAAGGCTTGACTGCCCACTCTGAATTCCTTTGAAATGCTTAATTTGAATCATAAACTATCTCTGCAAACAGTCTCATTACCTTGTTAGACGTCATGTCTCTGTTGAAATGAGTTTCTGTCCATAGGCTTCTTTGATGTGTTGCTTAAGTATGAGGAATTCCTTAGAAGTTTTAACTTTTACAGCTGGTAAAACTTAATCCTTTAAAACTTAAACATAGTATGTAACGATTTGGTAATTCATTAAAATAGATTTAGTTCTGCAGTAATATCCATGGATTTACAATAGAATATCTGTCTCCATTGTTTTGCCTACACATATGTTTTTGTCTTGAAATTTATGCCAAATCGCAGAATGGGTGAAGTTGGAAGGGATGTCTGGAGGTCATCTTGCCCAACTCCCTGCTCAATCAGAGTCATGACTGGAACATACTAATATTCCTATATTTGCCATGCTAAACATTAGTTAAGTAGTATGAAATTTCACCACAGAGAAGACACTAACTAAATATACTGTAGGAAAAAAAAAATTTCCAAGTTGCTACTTATTCCAGACTCAGGAAAGCTACTTTATAGTCCAGTAAATCACTGTAAGATGGGACGCTGCCTTCTACTTGTAGATAGAGAGTGACTTAAAACACCCAACCTACAAAAGGTACTAAAAATTTTAGAATATCTGTTCTGGATTTCTAGGTTTCTCAGCAAGTGGCCTTGTCAGGTAGATGGCTTTGCCGATTGGAGCCTAGGATAAAGGCTGTTGCAGCCAAAGCATTAAAGTGGGTTTTTTAGGATTTGAAATTTTTATTATCAACACTAGAAAAAAAATTAAAATATTAATTAGAATTACATGAAACAGTTTCCACCATAGCACTTTGTTCTGTTGGAAAATAAGTATTTCCGAAAAGGACGCATATTCTAATAATTCTTCTGATTTGTTCAATCAGCTTTAGACACAGGATATCATTGCTTCCAAAATCCATGATCATTGGGTCCACTGGTCTGCCTTATTCCATGTGCAGATATTTCAAGAGTTTCACAGAAAATTGTGAAAACCTAGGAGAACACTACACTGTAGAAGAGTACTATTTACTTCAGCTGGCAATGGTTAGGTATAGAACAGGAAAAAAGGAAAAAGTGTTCCTGCAGTTTTTCCTCTGACACAATTCCATTATTATGGACAAGCTGTGTAGTTCTTTTTACTACAGATCCTTAGCTTCAAAAAGTTCATGTTGAGGCCACCATGCCAAATGCACCTTATTTACAGCTGTGCTTATTAAAACCTGTAATAAACATTCCATACAAGAAAACATATTTGAAGTTATTGTAAAGGGAATATTTGTTACCAAGGTAACAAATAAAATCTGTACTACTATTGTGTATTTTATTTTCAATGAAGAATTGAATCCTTTTCAATTATTGGGCAGGATGGGAAAGTAGTAAACAAGGTTATAAATCTTTGAAATTCGCTTCATGGTAATAGTACATTAAGCAGGCAACTGGTATTTTCCACGCATTGAAGTAGAACTACTATGACCCACTACTTTATAATTATGTGAGGATTATTAACACAACAGGAGAAGGAAATTGGCTACTCAGCACAAGTACCACTCTGTGTCTTAGATAATTGCATATATCCTAGGTTAGCTGAGCTAGGCAGATCTCCCATTGTGCTTGGAATTGACAGACGTAAATAAAAATGATAATAATTTACAATGTAAAGTTGGTGTTGAAAATTATAAAGGTTCTCAGAGGATTATTTATATTGTTTGAGATCTTATATGTATTTTTTAGTTTAAATATCATCACAGCAATCAAAATTGAAAAAAAACAGAAAGCCCCCAAAAGAACTAACACTCCATAAGATTTAATTTAAATTTTATGTCCTATCGCTATTATTATTATGTATCTTGGGTTGCAAGTAAGCTTAACTCTGTCAAGTTGAATGAAGATGCCTACCAGTACTGAATTATTAATATAACTATATCTGTCCTGAGTAGTTACTAAAATCTTACATGGTCACAGTGAGATGACTGCTTGCAAACAGAAATACATTTTTTAGTTTGTGTGTACACGTGTATATAAAATAAATATAAAAATATGTTCGCATGTGTAAATATGTATTGCTTCTGATAAGAATGTATCTTTTGCTGTGGTTCTAGGGAAGCAATGTTAATATGAAAATATTTCACAGATTAGGAAGATGTAAGTGATAGCAATGTAACAGTATTTAATGAAGTATGCTACTAAATACTGTGAACTGTAGCTCTGGTTCTGGAAACACCTCTGTGTGAAAAACTTCCTTTTTTCAAGTAGTTCATGAAATAACTCCCAGGAAAAATGTACACATGTGCCTAAGAGTCTGATCCGACGAAACTTTATGCAGTGACTTACTTGTGGGAGCACAAGTAGTCCTACTGGTTTTAATGTTTTCACATAAAAATGACCAATTTAAGGATCAATTTGGCAGCAACTGCATAGCTTTTATGAGATCAATTGATACGATAGTAACATAGAAATAAATTTTCTGACACGCAGTTTTGTCTAATTCCTGAAAAGAGCTCAACTGGAGGGCTAGGTGTTTAAAAGACTGTTGTAGGATCAAGTGTCTTTAATCTATCTTAATTCTAATCACCCTCAGAAGTCAAAATTGTTGTAATGTTCACTGATTAACTAAATTTAATATAATAAACATGTCATGAAAATTAAATAAAGTATTCTGCTTGTATATGCTCATGTGTACATTCTCATTTTCATCTTTGCTTTTAGTAGCAAAAAATAAAATACTCATCCCAAAACTCTTGTTTGTACAGTATCAGCAGTGGTCTACATACACAGCCAAATGCAATGAACATTTCCATCCACAGCACCAAAGAAGACAGCAAAACATCACAAATGCATAGTAACACTGACATTTATCAAAATAATCTATTGGTTTTACTTTCCCTCTTTCTCTATTATTGGGTACCTAAAAGTGTAGAATAGAAACACCTAACATTATATAAGAAAACATACAAATAAATATAATTTAATTCAACATAACTGTCATATAAAAAAAATATTTTTGGCAAAGTCTGCTTTGAGGAGCTTAGCTGTGCTGGTTTTGGGTGGGATGTAGATAATTATCCTCAGAGCAGCCCATATGGTGCTCTGTTCTGGATTTGTTAATAACACAGGCATATTTTAGTTATTGCAGAGCAGTGCTTGCGCAGTGTCAAGGTCTTTTCTGCTCCTCACACTGCCCTGCTAGTAAGTGGGCTGGGGGTGCACAAGAAGCTGGGAGGGGACATGGCTGGGACAGATGACTCTGGTTGGGATCACTGTGCCTGTTTCAGATGGCATCATGCTCAGCAATAGTAACTGAGGGAAAGAAAGAAGGGGAGGACGTTTGGAGTTATGCTGTTTGTCTTCCCAAGTACCCATTACGTGTGATGGAGCCCTGCTTTCATGGAGATGGCTGAAGACCTGCCTGTAATGGGAAGGAGTGAATGAATTCCTTATTCTGCTTTGGTTATGTGCACAGCCTTTTCTTTACCTATGAAACTGGCATTATCTCAACCCAAGAATTTTCTTATTTTTTCCCTCTGACGCTCTTCCCCAGAGGACTGTGGCAGAATGAGCAAGCCGCTATGTAGGGCTCAGTTGTCTACCATATTTAACCCACAATATTAGCTTAGATGTATTTTTTCTTTGGCAGATTTTTACTACGTTATGACCGAGTTTCTCAGATAATTTCTTAGAATCTGCTAGCATAAACTCATTCAGAGCTTTTGCTGTATAGAATAGATGAAATACATCTATGGCTTGTTGATGGTCAAACATTTCTGTTAAATACTTTACTGATGGCATTAGATTAGTATTTCTGTTTCTTGAAATATAATTGGAGAAGAGGTTTTACTGTTTCATTACTGTTCCACAGTCCCATTTTAGTCATTTGGGACTGTAAGTGTCTCATTTTCTTTAGGTTATTATTAAACTTAGGAAATATTTTAAGGTGGGGCTTTGTTACACATGTCTTCATAAAAATATGATTTAATCTTTCTGGTTCTACTTCAGATATGATTCTTGTCAAATTTATCAAATTGATTATTCATCTACTCTAAATAAAAATGACAGTTATATGGAAGTTCAGAATTCAGTTTCTGAACTAATAAAGTTATCAACGTTGAAAATGTTGCTCTGAAGACTGATGGCAAATTAGAGGTAGAAAACATTCCAGAAAAAAGTAAGAAAATATTTTCAAGTTTAAGTTTTGAACCCTTTGAGAGGACTTCAGAATGTCAGCTTTTTGATTCATTTTTTTCAAATAAATTTCACCAATCTTATTACAGACAAAGGACCATGAAAATCAAATAAAGTGTGTTCTCAGTGTCCCATTTCTAGTCATCACCACTCAGTTTAGATATCTACACTAGAAAAGAAATCCAGGCAGCAAGATAAAGAAAAAGCAAAACAGGACTTGAAATAAGATACAAATATGGATCTGGAGGACAAGTATTTTGGACTAAAACAGTGAGACTGAGTTTTCTATTTGGTAAATTGGGAAAAAACACAAAACCACTTTTCCTATGCAGAGATTTTGAAAAAATCTTTTTGAAAGTTATATAAATCAAGAATATCAGCTTTGAAAAGAACAAAACTGACAATTATATGGGAGAGAATCCTGAACTACATTGTTTTGTCACGATGGAGCATTGTTTTCCTATGATTGTTGACTCATTTCTTTAGATATAATAAAGAAATATGCTTTGAGAAAAAAACCCAAACCTGGGAATATTTCAAAGAATATGACCTATCAAATAGCTAAAGACAGCCATCCCAGATTGTAACAGCTTGTCACAATGTGGTAATTTTTTGTTGTATGATGGGAGGGCTGGAGGTGAGACATTTTCTTGCAGTTCAACCATGCTCAAATTGCAGTAAAGATGGTCATCTTCACTCCATTCCCTCTGTCACTTGAACCAAACAGACCCATAACTATGTCCCCTTTACACCCTCTGTCGTGCTGGATATCATCATTCAACAGCAAGAAAATGTGATGAAAACAATTTTCAGAGCAGAAAAATTGCCAGTTCTCCTTGATTATGGGTTTAATTCTTTTTTATGCTCATTGAGATTTGCCCAACAATGAATTTCAACAGCATGAAGAGCCTGAGGCAATGGCAGGCTTGCTATTAACAAAAGATGGTATAAAAAAGGGAAGGAGATTAACAATTTCTTAAAGGTCATTCGTATAACTAGGTATATCTTATAGACTAAGCAATTCTACGTATTTTTTTTTCTTTAACGACAATGAGTATATTATGATTTTTAGAAATGCAATTTTTCATGCTAAAAAAACCTCCCACAAGAAAACTTCAAGATGTATAAAAGACCTTGAATTTCCCTTCTAAAATTAAAATTGAAGTTAGACTGAAGAATAATAATAAGAAAAAAAGAATTCATTTCCCTCTGTAACTAATATATCTAATGGGCATTTACAATGCATATTTTTGTATATAGAACAAGATAATACTCTTTTGTTTGAGAAACCCTAGTTTTAGAAACCTATCTTTGGAAAAAAAAAAGTTTATAGCATCCACATTTTTGAATCTCTTTCTGTTGTCAATAATAAAAGTCAGAAGTGAAAAAACCCTAGTATTTAATTGAAATAGTTTTACAGTATTTTCAACAATCCTTTATTCTTTTCCCTTAGGAAAAAAACAAAACAAACAAACAAAAAAACCAACCTACCCTACCCAATTTGTTTTCCATGAAATTACTCTCCAGGCTCTTCAAATGTATTTCTTTCTGAGCTGTTCTCTTGGAGCAGTAATTTTGTCCTGAAAGTAGCATTCATCTGATTTTGCCTCTGCAATCATTGTTCCAGATGAGCGTATTCCCACGGACAAATTGAAAAACACTAATGCAGCTTTATCTGTTTGAAGTACCTCCTCTGTTATCAACATTCACTGAGCATGAGGACCCAAGATGTAGTGGTTTTTTCGGTAAGTACCACCAAGGTTTTATTCAGCTCTCACAAGAGTGCTACACTTCTGGCTCTCAACAATATCACAGAAGATGCTTCTGGGCAGTCAAAAAAACCAACCCAAACAACAAAAAACAAAAGGCTTTAGGCTGTAGCTAAAAAAACCAACAATGCATTTGATTTGCATGCATCTCTGAATAGATTGTGCAAAAAAATCATCACAGAAAAAAACTTCTTAAGAGTTGTTTGCAGAACTCTTTCAGGCTCTGCCAATATTTTGCTGCTTATCTCACAGCTGAGAATGCAATGGGTACTGGGTATTAGAAAACAATTTCTAGGGAGGAGTTGGTAACTGAAGTCAATATTTTTGTCTGGTTTATCATAATCTTAAGGTTGGTCCTACAGTTCTAAAGGGAAGTGATAAATTAGAATAGTCCCCTCTGCATTCTGAGAGGTTGATTGTTACTGTTATCACCAGTAAAAAGTAAGCCTCTAACTTCAGTGTAGTTAAGAAGGAATTTAGAGGTGTTTTATGACTCGTTCCTCTACTGAGCCCTTCTTTCTGAAACCTCTGGTTGGACTGGTCTGTTGGATTTTTTGTTTAATTTAATTTGCCTGTTCTTTGTGTTTCACAGTTCTCCTTTATTTTCTTTATTTCTAGTCTGTTTCCCTTTCTTTCTGCTATGTGTACCTTTCTTCTTATTTATCACTTGTGTTTCTTATTTTGGGCAACAGTTCTACTATGTAGGCAATGCCTTTTATTAAGAAGGTAAGACCAATCATACTTGTTCCAGACAAAGTCTGGACAGCAGGTATGGCCATAACTATCTGTTCATGTAAGGAAGAGTTTGACTATGGCTGGCTTATATTTTTCTTTCCCCTTAGATGACTCTTTCATCTCCAGCCCAATGAAGCTCTTGAGCACAATGTGGCAGGTGCATTCAGAACTGACCAAAATCATGCCCACTATTCAAAAGGAAGTGCAAACTTAAATGATGACATAGTGATGTTTTTTGATTTTTTTCACTGTTGCTTTCCGAATAATTCCCTGATTTTCTTTTTTGGCTGCTATTGCTTTCATGGAGGTATCTTTCATAACCACACAGTCTTGCTCTGGAGTGATAACAGTCAGTTCAGAATCCATCACTTTATATGTGAAGCAGTGATTGGTTTCACTGATGTGCATCACCTATGTTAGGGGTACAGTATTAAGCTCGAGGTCAGAAGGAGACCATGTTATGACTTCTAACAAAGTTACAATTCCTTTATTATCTCTATGTTGTCACAGAAGAAATACAAATAGCCTCTCAATGAGAATTTATCTATGCAAGAGAAAACATTGCAATGAACAGTCACTATTAGATAACATATTTTCTAAAAATTCCCAGCATTTATTTGCTATATACATCTATTTAATATATAAATTTATATAGTATCTGTATACATGACTAAAGTCCTTTTTCTGACTAGTTCAAACCCTTCCTGAAATTCATGGGGTAGTTGAACACCTATCAATCTCTTACTTCTAATGTATTGTCAATCTGTATTCCACTCCCTTTCCAGAAAATAATATCTGTAGATTTATTTTTGAGCTCTCTCTATGCAAATGGCACATGAGAGGTGAGGGAAAGGAGAGGGGGAAAGGAGAGGGGGAGGTGTGAAGTTGATTTCATATTGTCATTACTATGTGATTGGTTTGGATTTGTTTTTTTTCCCAAACTCCAAATCCAGTTACAGCCTCCCATTCTTATGCCTGCATTGGCTTCTTAAATACATAAATGTCACTGTTGGATGAAGATATTGTAAACAAGATTAGTGAAGTAGATCTGTAAGCCTCTTTTTCTACTTTTTATTTACTTGCTTATTGATTTAATCTAATTGTTTTATTTTTCTGTTATACATGTGATCGCACAAGCTTACACAACAGAGGAAAGGGTGAACTATAGTGCAGAAATGACAAAGAGGAACCAATGAACAGGAGATAGTTAAATAAATTTTCATAAATAATATTTATTACAAGAAAACATACTGTTTTGGTTAACTGAGAGGATCCACTGTGCAAGTGTCCCTGAGTTTTGCCTCTTGACCCAGACAAGACTTGTAATCACTTGTTCTTACAGGTAATTTACTGAAAAGTTCAGTATTAGGTTATGTACAGTAAAAACAGAACTATAAAAATAATCTTCCTTTCCCTACATTGGAAAGAAACAGGATATATTAGTTGCATCTTTTTACAAATGTCTCAATAGTAAATTAGCAGATGACAGCAGAACAGAACAATAGTGCTGCATACTCCATACAGTTCTCACACAAATGTATGAGCTCTGATAAGTCATCTGATATTAATGTGCACTTTAGGACAAAAAAAGTTTTGTTCAGGTATTAAAGCTCACATTTAATTATGCTTTTCTTAAAAATCATTTTACTGAGAAATCTGTTTTGCTTGTTGCCATTGCTTTCCTTTTCTCTCTCCAATATAAATTTCTCTCTTGCACAAGAATCTTGCATGTTCCAAATTAATTTTGCTAGCTTGCTCAAATAAACTTTAGGAAATCATTTAATAGGAAAAGGAGACCTGGTCACTTCCTCTGTGTAATTGTATTTAAAAGGGTAACAAAAGTGATGATTCTATAAAATTAAAATCAAGCTTATGGGCCTGAATTGTAAAGTTAGCAACCCTTGAATGAGTTGCAGTCTGTATGCTGCCCTTTAGCTGTTACAGCTGAACACGTTATTCTACTTCATTGAGAAGCATGGGATGAAGATCCTGGAACCAGCAATTTTAATATAAAATCTGAAGATATAGGAATCATAAGGTTGATAATCTGTTAACTTTTAGATGACACAGAGGTAACCATCCTTCCTTTCTCCTCTCTTTTTGACGACTTCTTTGTAATCTTGGCCCTCTCACCATCAGCAGAAAAAGGACAATCTCCCTGCTAAGTGAGGAAATCCTCTGCCTATTTTAGAACTGTTTTTAAGTTTTCTAGAAGCAATAAAAATGGTGCTCCTCTTGCCTTCCTCAGCCTGAAACCTTTAAGACTTGCTACCGCACTGAACAAGATGCCATTCCTACAGAGTCTTGGTATTTCTGTTCAGTGAGTTTCTCTTCTCTGTTGCACTGCTTGCTAATATTTTTTGCTTTCTCTTTCTGCCTGACAGCTGTAAACATACATGACCCAAGAAAGAAAGCAGCTGTTTTTTTCCTTGAAAAACAAATGAGGATGAGACATTCACCTGCCCAGGACAAAATCTATCTTTTGCCTCATGAGAGAAGTTATTCAAATAGCTCTGTATTGACTCAATCACCCCCTGTTGACAAGTGCAACAGAACAACTTTCCTCTGTTACTTTATCACTGACTTAGCTGTGAGCCATAAAACTTTGGAGCTGAAAAAACCTCTACCAGAACAGAATCGTCTATGTGAGCAGGAGGTAATATTCCTATTTCCATTCATTCCATTACCTGAGGTTCTCATTCTATAATGATAAGCAGCAAATGAGGAATTAAAAACGCCCACATGGAGTCCTGTTCTGTTCAGCAGCCTGCTGCAGACAGGGGTTGCAGTAGTTGATCTGGTACCATCCATACAAACAGGCTGATAAAGGTTCCAGCCAGTAAACACTGCTTTCTCTTGCTGCTGTCCCTCTTTGGTGTGCTCTGCCACCTGCTCCGCAGGGCTTCCTTCTCCAGTTTCCCCTCTCAGACAACTGAGGTTGTGACCAAGATCTTCAGTCCAACCAAGTCTTATTCAGGCCATGGTTATTCCAGCAGGACATCATTGCCTGCAGAATTATGACACATTCATTCGTATCCTATTGCACTTGAAAAGGCATTTTATTGGTAAGAAATGTTTGCCCCTTTGATGTCTATGCCCTTCTAATGCCTGTACTCTAAAGCTTAGTCTGGCTCCTGATAATGTTAACTCCCATTAATTTCATTCATACCAAAGACAAAATCTCCTCATAGAAGCATCTAGACTATTTCATGCCTTTTATAGCATCTGTGCATCTCATTCTGATGTTGTTAAATGTCTGCCTATATGCATGCAATGATATTTTCATGTCTTTGTACACTTAGTATGTTTACTGAGAAGTCACACAGCAGGAGTGTAAAGAAACATAGAAGGATACTTAAACATATGTCTATTTTTAAAAATATGAGTAATTTTAAATAAGACAATGGAACTGTTTGTATGCTTAAAGTTATGCATAGTTTAACCCTGAGAACTTGTGAAGTTCTGGAAGATCAGTATTATATATGATATATTCCATGTCAAGTATTATTATGTTTTCACACTTCAAATACTTTGCAAATCTTGATGCCACTTCTATTTTAAAGAATAAGGAATATAAACAGGTATTTTCAATGTTAATTTTAAGGAGTCACAATTTGTGGAGAACAACATATTTTCTTAAGCAAATAAACAAACCAGACAAAACCAAACCAACCAAACAAAAATAATTTACACAGAATCCCATAGAAAACCCTATGAAGCAAGTTTATTACTCAGAGATCTATGCTCACCCTGTGCTGCAGACATTCTTTCTGTAACCTGAGCAATATCATATTGAGTAGGATTGCAAACTGACATAAGGGTACACTCAAATTAGTTTATTAACCAAAAGGGAACTTACTAAACTTGATAGAAAAGCCTCAGGTTTTGTTGCAGTCTTATTTGTTCCCTGCCTCTTGAGGCTGGATGCCAGCTCTAGAGAAAGTTATTTGTCTGTCTTTATGGTTTAAAAGCTGATGTACAAAACTGGGGAACAAACAGCTGGTCCTGATCAGAGCAGGCCAGTGAATTTTCAGGCTTGCATCACAAACACAAAGGCCCACATATCAGGCTGCTGGCTAAAGCAGTACATTTTCATAAAATTACTAGAAGCCTTATGAAGTTACAAGTGATTTATCACCGTTGATGGGATCCAAAACCAATGGGACTCTTGTATTTTTAATTAAAAAAAAAAAAAATCTACTTCCATAAGTGAGTTTGGGAAAAGCAAATGAATGTATAACATTCACACAGACAAACACAAAATATACTTGTCTGCCTACAACCCTCCTTTGTGGAGGACTGATACTCCAAATCAGAAACTTGTATAATAGAGGTGGACTCTTGGATCCTTAATGGAAAAGGAAATGTTTTGACTTGCCCTTAAAACAACGGAAATATATTTTTCAGATTTGGACAGGCACCTTCCATTTTTAAATGCCCTAATTGACAAACAAAAATTGTTCCATCCCATTTCTTTTGCTTCAATCCCTTGGATTGCAAGGGCTAGCAGAGTAGTGTAATAAGAGAAAAAGTAAGAGGAAAATAGATTTAATTCACCCTTCATATCAGAACCAAAGCAAAATGTCAGTAGTGTGCAGTGAGGAATAGCAGATGGCCAACTTTCCTTTAGAAAGGTGCAGCCATAAACACTCATGTTACCTTAGCAGTTATCTAAGTTTAAGCTGCAATATAAGTGGCTGCATGTTTGTGCATTTATATTCAGGACTCCTAAGCCCATGCTAGAATCATGAAGGCTGAACACTGGACAAAACTGATCACTGGAACTGTCTTTTATACATGGTTTTTCCATTGATGGTTACATTTCAAGTGCCATTCCCATGTCTTCACAGGGACTTATGCCACATGAATGTACATTTTTGTTACCTGTTACTCTGAATCCTCACACTGGTTTTAGCCCTCTGCATGTGTTTTGAATCCAGATGTCTTTGCACAGTCCTGGAGGGTATCAGAGCCCATTTTTCAAAGAGGGAATTCATGGGAAGATTGGAAACTTGCTAAGAGCACTACACATCTGGCAAACAGAAATTTTCATATCTGGGTGGACTACAGGGATGACAGAGGGACCTGGCGGCTCAGAAGTGCTGCTAAGTGACTGTGGGACCAAAAAGTCCTGACCTAACCATCTGTCAAGCCAGTAGGTACTGGGGGAGGTGCTGGCTTTGCTAACCCAACACACCTGACTCTGCTCAATATCTAAAGAAGATGTTATTATGTATTTAGGACTGATCCTGATATTTTACTTACTCTTTCAGTCTTCTGTTGCTTCAGTTTGTTTTCTCTGTGGGAGCTTGTGCTGTTTGTGGAAAGAAGTCTAGTTTATTGCCCTATACAAGTGCTGCCAAAACACAGAGCACACCAGTGAATACCCCAAGCCCTAGTGAAAAATCACAACACTACTTGCATCAAAATGCACAAAACACACACCTTATAGTGTTACCTCTGCTCTGAAGTGGATTTCCTTTTGCTGTCTTATCAGTATCAGCTTTCTCCCTGCCCCCAGCCCGTGGTGTTTGTTGTCTGTGGCTGCAGTTCAAGATCATGTGAAAACAAAACCAGTAATAGCATGTGGGAGGTGGGAAGGACCCCGAGCTTAATTGGATAAAAATGTTTCTGTGATCCCTAAAAGGGGGACAAACACTTCAGCTGTTGCTGATTGGCACCAGAAACAAACCCTTACCCTGAGAAAAAAAATTGAACCCAGCTGCCTGACAGACATATTCATTTCCTTCTCAGGAGAAAAGTAAATTGATTATCCAGGAGTTTTATGCTTATCAAGCAACTAAGGCAGCCTAAAACTATTTGTTTTCCCATTTCTGTTTACAAGTGATCAAGACATAAGTTTAGAAACACATGTATATAACGAAAGCATTTGTAAATTCTGCATTTTTAAAGCTGAGATTTCTTTCTGTGCCTTGTATTGCCAAGTCATCTGTAAAGCAGGTATTAACAAATTGCCAGTAGGGCTATATTTTTAGTGCTATATTTTTAGTGCAGCATTAAAATTCCTTGTTAGATTTTTGTAGCTGCAGGGATTTTCATTCCCATTTACTCCCCCACAAATAGTTTACCATGATCGCATTTACTTGTTATTAAATCTGGTATAGCTAAAGACGTCCAAATTCTTCTGAACTGCAACTGTCATAATTTTAAAATTTTTGCAGTTTTATTATTAGGATAATGATTAGAATCTTACTTAAATATAGATATACAGTTCTTTCCTTTCTTGAAAATGAAGTCCATTGGTTAGCTATTTGCATCTTTTACTATTTTTTTCAGGAAAAATCCCTACAACAAAAAAGCTACCAAACCTTACAAGAAACTACTCACATTGAGTAATACAGATAAGAAACCATTGCTGTGGATGTTTCCTCTGCCATTAGTTTGGGAACATCTGAACGTACATAATACATGACCTGAGAATCTTCTTTTAATAAGAGAGAGATTCCCCACAGCTTGCTTTACAGAGGATAATCTACCTGCTTTGTACAAAAGAATACTGCTCTCTAGTGGAATATAGGAAAAGATTCCATGACCTCACCTTCCTCTGCATTCTTAGATGTTTGTAGATGAAAGGCAGCTTAGCTTTGTCCTAGAGTTATGACGTGTTATGATACATGGCTACAATTACTGTGAGATTATACTGTGAAGTGGCTTTGCTTTTGTAATCAAGTAAAAGAGAATTTTTTTTTTCTTCAAAACGCCTTTGTAAATTGAAACCAGTGGCATTCACCATTTCCCTTTTTCAGAATTCTGCTGTCTATATCAAGAGTGTGAAACTAATAACTATTTAATTTACACAGGAACTCATAATAATTTAGCTGGCATAAGGTTAATTTGGGAGTGATTAATAGCAGCATTTATACAGCTGGAAATTTTAATAATATCTCTCTGGAATATACAGTGGTAGTATTTTATGTTCAGGATTCACTTTCTGCCGTGGTCATTGCCTCCTTTGGAGTGGGAAAGCTTTGCTGAAGCAGGGATTGAGTTGTACAAATTGTTCAATATATTCCGTCTGTCTCAGCGGGTGGGACACTATGAAAACACATACGCACACACAAAATGTGGTATTTTCAGTTTCCTTCCTCCAGGGTTAGTTGTAGATCTGTCATCTGTTTGGCTAGACTTGATGGGATCAGGACTCCTTTGACAGCTTTAATCGCTATCACTACTCACAGCAAGCCTGCGAGCTAGTGAATTGACATGCTGGACATACTTAAAATGGGTATGTAGTGCAGGACTGAAATGAACCTAGCCTGGAATGTGCTGTAAGTGTGCATTCAAAACAGGCATGCACTGCTTTGAGGTATTACAATGTTAAACCTGGAGCCAGCTGTTTCCTGAAGATTTATTTTCAATATGACCTGTCCCTTAGGCATTAGAAAGTAACTTAAAACATCATCTGCAAAAAAGCTGGTTATTCTGTGCCCAGAGTACCTGGTTCTCTTTTATTTTTTTTCTGGAAATGTAGGCAGTCATGCTAGGCTAATGCAGGAATTTTCTGAATGGTACCTCACGAAATAGCTGTTTAAGGAACTTACTTTGCAAAGATCTGTAACTAAATATGATATTTTTTTCTTTAAAAAAAGTAAATGACAACAATGATATAAAAAACCACAGTCAACAAAAAGGAATCTCTTAAGTATTATAGGCAAGGAAAGTAAGCATAGGATGGTACAAGATTGTTGGCCTCAGTGGTTTTCCTCCTTTCTTTTCTGCAGAGTATCCTCACCATCCATGCAAGGATTAGAAATATAGACATTTCTAAACTTCTGTTTAGAAATTTTTGGGGATATTACAGTTCACTAGTAATAATACTGAAACCAGCACATCAGAAGACTAGCTCCTCTTCTGAAGAACTCAAAGTGCTTAAAACATTAGCTGTTTTATACTGTTGGTTAGGCATCAACTATTTTGGAATGTTTTCTGTAGTCGTGAGTGTTCTGAATAGGAACCATTACCACCTACAGTTTCTTCAGTAGTGTGGTGTATTTCACTCAGAGGAATCTGCTGTGTTGCCACCACACCACAATGGATTTTTTTTCTCTTTTTTTTTTTTTTTTGGCAAATATAAACTGCTGTTCATGACCATGTTTTTCTACCACCATATCTATGCTGGACGATCATTCCTAGACTAGAATCAGCCTTAAAAATGTGGGTGAATTTATCCTTGAAACAGAGGAGGTTTTAGAATAAAAATATTATTGTCCTTTTACACTGGCAAGGAAATTAAGGTGGAAAGAGGTGAAGATGAAGTTTTAAAATTACCTAAGATTTATACTGGTGCTGGGAGTAGAAGCCAGATCTCTTGCCTCCTACTCCTGTGCATTAACCAAAGTATTATTCTTCTTTCCCTGGAGTATTTACAGTCCTTCATTTCCAAAGGTAATGGAAAGTTTTCCTGGGGGTGGGAGGAAAAACTATAAAAGGAGAGTACAAATAAAACCATCTGGAATAGAGGAAAATAGAAGACTAAATCATCTGCAAAATCCGGTAACATGATATAGAACAAATAATGAACTATGGCTAACATGCAGTAGTTTTAATGCATATTGAAGCACATAGAGCAGAGTGGTCCTTGACAGTTCCAGATGTCTTTAACAATCAGGTTGCAGATTGCAAAACACAGGGATCCATACATGTGGCATGACCACAATGACATTCAAGTTACACCTTAAGGTTTTCACTGTGCAATGTACAACCATAACATAGAAAAAACATGGTTTTCTCCTGAACAAACTTCGCATAGCAGGTATTACTACTGGATATGTGGTTTCTGCTAGTGTGGCAGAAATTTGCTTCCTTCTGACCTAAATACGAAATATTGACATTTTCTTATTGGCTCAGTAATTATCCTTAATTAATTAGGATGGATGTTTGTGAAACACATTAAATGTAGCAAGCACTGTCTAAGTACTGAGTAATATTGTTATTGATTTACAGCACATTTACAAACATCAGAGCTTTACAGAATAAGAAAAACAATAACTAGTAGTAGAGCACATGTTGGTTTTGTCTTTTAAAGTTGAATTATATGTGTAAATAACAAAATAATTAGAGTGAAAATACTGTCAAGCCAACATTCAAAAGATTTCAGGGAATTAGCTGTTCTGCTTTCATCTCAGAGAGTGCAATAAAATCAGAAACAGATGAGAAAAACCATGTTCCATAGAACAGCACATAGGAAAGTTGATAGACAAGGTTATATATCAGAAATCTGAGCATATGTTGAAGATGAGCTTTCAAATGTCTGCAAGTAAAGAAAAGCTGACTCAAAATTGCCTTCATCCACATATCTCCTACTCTTCTGGGTCACAAACCTGAGACATGCACATGAAAACATGGCTTTGCATATGAACATATCCCATGTCTTAATCCATAATTTCCATGTCAGCAGTAGTGAGCATGTGTCTCAAATGGACATGCTGGGAAAAAAGATTTGGAACTTGTGTTGCCAGAGACTGGAGACAGGGCTTCAGGACACATAAAGACCCTCTGAGGAGATGCAACCATTGATAATTTCTTGTTTTCTCTTTTATTTCTTCATTCTGCCATCTATCAGCCATCCTAAAACACTATTGTGTCAACCCTAAGAACATCATGAAATGCATGGGAATACTCCTACTTAGAAGTTTACATCCTGTAAGAAGTAATTATGTATTCTTAAGTGTAAGACTTTATCTGGAGATATCCACTGCAAAAACAAGTGGATACAGCAAAGACTCTAATCTTATATCTGCTTTCTATGGCCTCTCTTATTATTTCTTCACAATAATTAATATAGTGTCCATACAGACCATCTTAAATATAAGTGTGGTCTTAGGCAATGCAATAAAAAGAATGGAAAAGGAATGGGTACTACACAGTTACCATACTGGGCCTTTTATCCAGAATTATGTCTCCACGATCCTTGAGTCTACATTAGTGTCTTCAAGGTTGGGCAAATTGGGTGATTTCAACTGGTTTTGTTCTCAGAGTTCCTGAAATTTTTCAGGTGACAACCACATATTGGATCCATGTGCTAATTTCAATAGAAGCAGCCGGTCCATTATCAAAGGAGACAGCTCCTGCCTGTCCCTTCATGGTAACGTTATAATATCTTTGTTCTTATTATTAATAAATCAGTATCTCCTGCCCAGCATCTAAATACCATTTCTCAGAAGGGAAAAGAAGAAGAATACACAGGCAAAGGTGAAATGAATACATTAAAGGAAATGCTAAAACAATGTAGGAATTAGCTTGGAGTCCCTGGAGTTCATTGACCCTTGGCTGTCTGGTTAAAGGCTGTCAGAAGGGAATTTGGAGTTAATATTGTGGTTCACACAGTGTGTAGAAGTCATGCTAACTTGCTGTATTGATTGTAAGCTGTACAAGATAAAACATTTATAACAGTACAGTGGAGATGGCATTTAAATTACACTTCTGTATTGGTTTATATTCTCCTGTTGATAGGAAATGTGAGTCAGTAGTCTTAGGTCTTTCAGATGTCTGTATCTGTGACTATGAGAAACTGCAGACATGGCTGTGATTGGTAGCAGAGATGGTCTACTATTTCAGAAGTCTGTCAGAGTCCATTTCACAAATATCATTTAGGGTGACGAGGACCTCCTCCAACTTTTTAAACTAAATTTCTTTATGGATTCAGAGAGGGAAGTAGTGAGATAGCATGTTGCCTGTGTCCATATGAACCTACCTGCTATGAGTTTTAATCTCCTGAACCACACTCCTATAAATACTAAGCAGGGATTCAACCTGGGTGAAGCTGAAAATTAAATAGATGATTGGAGGTAGGTGGAGGTCCAATGAGGAAATAAGGAAATAAAACCTGGATTCTGTAGTGATTTTTAATTTGGTGACCTCTTGGATCTACAGTGGCATTGGAGGGTTCATAGACCAGGACTCGTAAGTGCTGCAACTCATTTCTAATGGAATTCTTGACGAAACCCAAATGTCTTTGCTGGATCTCTATTTGTCGTTGGTTAAGATTATCCCTGAAAGAACAAACTGTTCGTGTTCCTGCATGTTGGTTTTGACTTTTAAAACCATTGCTAATCCACAGCTCTCCTCCTACTAAAGAGATATTAAGTGGCTGAGAAATAATATCACCTCACATATGGACAGTGTCCAGCTAATCCCTGTCCCTTCCAACTGGAGGCAGATGGAATTAAGAATTTCTGACCAGAGTTTTCATTAAAATTCTACCACAACTTTTCCTATTGAGCAAGCTGTCTGATCATATAAAATAAAATAATTTTAAACAATCCAGTTGTATTTTAGAAGTCTGTCATTTGGGACATCATCTGAATGTTTATTCTAGTCTGTAATATTTCTACATGATCTCATAGCTCATTGTAGTTTTGTCTGTGTTGTTGAGTAGGCTGCCTTAAATGGCTTGCATAATCTGGATAAAATAGAAGCTCACAGAAGACCAGAGGTGTTTTTCAGTCTGTTTGGAATAGTTTTGACCAGCAGGTTTCTAAATCTCTACGTTTTAGAATAAGAAACAATTGAAAAAAAAAAAAAGGTGATGTTGCCGGATGTTGTGATGCAGTACTAATCTTGAATATTTAAGCAGTAACTTACACTTCATTTGAAGCAATGAATGAGCCACAAGTTGAGCCATTGTTATGTTTGTTTAAAGGCAGGGTAGAAGACAGTTATTATATTGCATAATGAAAGAAATGAAAGAAGCAGAGGAATATCAGGGATTGTTTTTAATGTTATCAACACTGCAAGAGACAACAGTTTCAGATATGAACTTTGTTATTCCTGACATTATGTGACAAGGAACACATGGCGATACACATCTTGATTGCTACTTTGTAATATTTATATGAAAATTAATTTTGGGGACTATTAGATTAAAAAAAATGAATGGATTGTACTGGCTGATTTGTAAGTGTTATAAAAGCTTTGCATATTAAGCCTTTCTCCCTTTTGTTTGTTACCATGTGTGCTCCCTCCACTTACTAGGAAACGTTAGATCCCTTTTAAAGGCAGTCAATATTTGAGTTGTTGCTTAGGTCTTGCAAAAAAGAATTATTAATATTTTGTTACTTTTAAACATCCTTTTGCTAAACAGAAACTTATAAAATATCTTTCTGTAGATTTTTTGTAACTGTTCGGACTTGACTTATAGGAGGGTCTTAACCATGCTGCTCAAGTTTTTTTCCAAGAACTGATTGTCAGGCATCTGACATAGATTAACTCTGCAATGAAAGGGTTGGCTGATGCTTTAGGGATCCAGATGTAAAACTTACTTGTTGGCTCCAAAGTATAAGCTCCCAGGGGAAAAAAAAAAAAAAACAAAACACAAACCAAAACTCACACACCACCCCAAAAAAAAACAAAGAAAGACATAGACCTGCTTGAGTGGGTCCAGAGGAGGGCCACGAAGATGATCAGGGGGCTGGAACACTTTGTCTATGAGGACAGGCTATGCGAGTTGGGGATTTGTAGCCTAGAGAAGAGAGGCTCTGGGGAGACATTTTAGCAGCTTTGCACTACTTGAAGGAGGCCTGCAGAAAAGACAGTGAAGGACTCTTTACCAGGGAGTGTAGTGATAGGACAATGGGTAACAGTTTTAAACTGAAAGAGGATAGATTTAGATAGGATATTAGGAAGAAATGCTTTGCCAGATAATTTTTTCCCAGAGAAGTTGTGGGTGTCCCATCCGTGGCAGTGTTCAAGGCCAGGTTGGATGGGTTTTGAGCAACCTGGTCCAGTGGAAGGTGTCCCTGCCCATGGCAGGGGGGTTGGAAATAGATTATCTTTAAGATCTTCTCCAACCCAAACCATTCTATGATTCCATTAATAAAAAAAATCCTTAAACATTTATTATAATAAATGTTATGCTTCCAAATATGGATATTAATCTCTGACCATAACTAATGAAAAAGTTACTACAGAACCTTGTATTGTAGGAAATCTGTGCTCTGTTGACATTTTCCTGGCTTTTGCATTTGACTTTAAAAACGGTAAAAGTCAGTCAACAAAACAGATGGACAACTAATCCCAAAAGGGTATATCATAGAATCATGGAATGTCCTGAGTTGGAAGGGACCCACAAAGGTCATCAAGTCCAACTCCTGCCCCTGCACAGGACAACCCCAAAATTCACACCATGTGTCTGAAGGCATTGTACAAGAGTTTCTTGAATATTGTCGGGCTTGGCACCATGGCCACCTCCCTGGGGAGCCTGTTCCAGTGCTCCACCATCCTCCAGCTGAAAGACCTTTTCGTAATATCCAGCCTAACCCTCCCCCAGCACATCTTCCTGCCATTCCCTCAGGTCCTGTCATTGCTCACCAGAGAAAAGAGACCAGTGCCTGCCCCTCCTCCTCCCTTTGTGAGGAAGCTGCAGACCACGATGAGGTCTCCCCTCAGTCTCATCTTCTCCAGGCTAAACAGATCAAGTACCTTTAGCTGCTCCTTATATGGCTTCCCCTCTAAACCCTTCACCAACTTCGTGGCCCTCCTCTGGACACTCTCTAGTAGCTTTATATCCCTAATGTACTGTGGCACCCACAACTGCACACAGCACTCGAGGTGAGGCTGCACCAGCGCAGAGCAGAGCGGGACAATCCCCTCCCTCGCCTGGCTGCAATGCAGCGCTTGATGCGCCCCAGGACACGGCTGGCCCTCTTGGCTGCCAGGGCAAGCTGTTGGCTCACGTTCAACTTGCTGTCAACCAGAACCCCCAGGTCCCTCTCTGCAGAGCTGCTCTCCAGCCTCTCGTTCCCCAGTCTGCATGTATATCCATGGTTGCCATGCCCCAGATAAAATATCCAGCACGTGCCCTTGTTAAACTTCTTATGGTTGGTAATTGCCCATCTCTCTAATTTGTCAGGATCTCTCTGCAGGGCCTCTGTGCCCTTGAGAGTGTCAACAGCTCCTCCCAGTTTTTTGCTAACTCTGTGCTAACTGTGTGCTAACTGCTAAATTTAATTCTCATCTGAAGGATTGTTTCATTGAGAACTCAACCATTTAATGAGAAATTGAGAATAAAGAGATACTTACATATATTTATTTTGGTTTCTGTAAATAGAACAAAATGTCAGAGGGACATGAAAATAGTCTTATATTGTTGAGATCAGGATAGAGATATGTACTGCAAATTTCATGGTCTTTTTCCTGCAATTGCAGAAAGTATGTTAGCAGCAATCTCTTGATAGTAATGTTGGGGAAAGGTAATATCAGATACCAATATTACATAGTGTTTCTAAGTCCTGTTCATTTCTGCACTGACTGTAAGTTGATCTTTAACCAAAGCTCAAAAAGAGCACTCTGTTTAATCTCAAAATGTTAATTTCCATCCATTGGACAAGGCTGTACAAACACTAGTCAAACAAGACTGGAGGCAAGCTCTGGTAACATTCATAACAAAAGGACAAAATATCAAGTCTGCTAATGGTCTTTCCTGTACTGGGAGACATCAGATTACCAGCCTTCTGGAAATCTATTTTCTATCACTTCTCTCAACCACAGCAATCAAATATGAATTAATACAAAAGAAAAAGGAGAAGGAAAATACTAAGCAGAAAGAGCAGATATTGGAGAAGGCGACAAGTTTCTTTAACAACTGGCTATCTTCTGTATATGTGACCTTCACACTGCCTTAAGCTTTCTTGGAATATACGTTGCATTATTATGACAATGGATCTTTAAAAAGCCTTGGAAAAGTACTTAATTTTTTAGTTAATTTTTTGAATGAAATTCTTCAATTTTACACCACTATAACCATTGCAGTTGCAATGGTTTAAAACCACTTTGCAACAGCAGAAACACCCCTTTGGATTACGTTGTCAATTGGAAGTTATCTATGAGGTTTTAGGTGTGGTATTTCTAAAGAAGGAAATATCTCTATTTTATTATGAACTCATAAATAACTTTCACTGGTCTCCAGACAAGGGTCCTTGCATTACACCATAATTAAGCTAAAGTAAAATCACTGAGTTCAAAACAGTACCAGCTAAGAAAACTTAGTTTATTAAAGGCAAATAGAAGCCAAAGTTTCTTCCTAAATGTTTTTACAATATTCACTCTCAAGCCTGTCTATTATAGAAAATTAATTAAAAATCCCTTGATCTGTTGATGAAAGCCATCTCTACTTAATGCATGAACAATTCATAGGTAGTCCTGGAAGTCAAATTTCAGATCTCAGACTGTGTAATAAATTTAAAAAAAGGTCTTTAAGTTTCCTGGTGAAAATTAAAACTCAAAAATGCCTTTCTTGCCTTATTAACAAAGATCATTGTTCTTCTCTAAAAAACATTATGAAAACTGCATAGATGATAAACAGTCATCTATGGGGCTAATACAGCAGACATGTCACATATCCACTACCACTTCTTGTGTTAAACTAATAAAAACATAAGTAGACACGCTTTTAGAGTATACATTTTAGAAAATGCAGAATGTGATGTCTGATAACAGAAAGCCTAAGTAAACTTAACTCTTTTCCATATTTCCATTCACAGTGTAATATTACATAATAAGCAAGATATTTCCTTCATACTTTGCAAATCTTGAAAAATTTTACAAAAGCAAAGTAAACATTTTTAACCAGTAATTCCTTGTTCCTGTGACCATGTAATTGTTCTCTTTTTTCCTGCTTGGGCCTCCAAGGATTCTTCAAATTCTAAAAGTGAGTATGTTTTAGTGTTTAATGTCTGTGAATTAATGTATGTGATATGCAAGATCTATTAAACTTAATAGTCTGGCCCATATTTACAGACAAAGTTTTAATCCTTGTCCTTTCTGAAGCTCCCATAATATAATGGGAAAAATATTCATAGTTAACACAGAGTTTATTTGCTGAGTGCATTAGAATCATTGGCTTAACAGATGTTCTCAAAGTTTGTGAACAGGGTTGTGTAGATTTTTGCGTATAACTTTCTCCCTTGTACATGTTACCAGAGTATATTTGAATGAGTTCAGTTTGCTGTTTCCTTGCATGTGCTCCTTCCCAGCTCTGCCAAGTGCACTCTAATGATGACGTTACAGTAAATATTGACAGATGTCATGATTCAAAGTCTTTGCAAACTGTCCAGACGCACAGCTTGGTTAAATCAGCACTAAAGCAGTTTTATGAGTATTGATATTTTCAGCTTAATACCTATGTGGTTTTTTTTTCTTTGTTTTTGTGTTTGGACAGTTGTGTTATTTTGTTGAAGATGACTCAATTTGTTACTCATTCTAATATGTCTAAAATCCTATAGGCAAGGCCATAAATATAAAAATACATGTGAGTTGATAAATGTGCTGTCTGTATTTCTGATCTATTTTAACATCTTGACATATGACCTGTACTGCTGACATTGTAATATGCTGCACATAATTTCATTAAGTGAAGAGTTTAAGGTTAAGAGCTCTGAAATGCTCCAGATGAATTTATCTAGCCGGTACGAAGATGATCATGCTATTGTTTAGTCTGTACACAGCTATAACAACATCATAGTTTCCAATACTCTTTTAATACCGATACAGTCCTGTTCCAGGTACTTTTACCAGGTGTTGGTCAGTATTGAGAAAATAAGATTCTCGGAAACAAACAGATATATGTCAGGAAGCAGCTGCCTGCTTGTAGAGAAGTAACTTCACAGAACTGCAAAAAATTGTTTGTTTCTTGTTTGTCTTTATTTTTCCACATTGGATGATTTGATAAATAACCATTCTGTGTTCAAGGCTAGAAATGGAGTTATTGTCTTAAATTTATCTTCTAGGGGATTGATCAATTTCTAAACAGCATAATTCTGCTCAGGCACCAGAATTCTGAGGATGCAATAATAACAATAAGAGTAAGGTTTAGGGAGTTCCTTTTGTGTACAATGTCCAGGGACAAGCAGAATAGTCTAGTATACAGGACACTGGTTTGGAATTACACAAAAATCCTCTTCCTGGATTTGCTAGAAATTTACAAATATTGAGCAAATTACTGAACTACCAGCACTTCCCATCTATGAAATCTGAATATTTTTGTTCTGTAGCTTACTTTGATATCTATGAATGTAAAGAGCAATATATTATATAGGGATTCATATTACACAGTTATTTCAAGTCAAATGGAATAAGTGCTACCCAGAACACTACATTGCAATAGACTGTGGTTTAAAAGTACCTCCTACTTTGAATATTTTTCTTTCTGTGCAAAACATGTCTCTTCCCTTTGCTACACCTTAAAAACAAGTTCTGCTGTTCTCTTGTAAACGTATGGCCTAATTACAAGTTAACAAAAAAAGTATTTTCCTTTAGAAAAAGTCTTAAGTTAAGCTTGATGCTGAAATACGCTTTTTCTACTCTATTTCCAAACGCCAGTTCCAGTTATATCTACTAATTCATTAGTTAATTAAGAATTCACTTCTGCTTAACCTCTTACCAGCGTCAAACAAGGAGCACAATAAGAAAGAGGACTTGCTTCACAGTGATCCTTTCTTTCTCCTCGGAGCACAGATTCTTACTGAAGTTCAGATTCTGCTTATGCTAAAAATGCCAAAACATGATCAAAGTTAACAAGTGATAGGACAAGAGGAAATGGCCTCAAGCTGCGCCAGGGGAAGTTTAGGTTGGATATTAGGAAAAACTTCTTCACCGAAAGGGTTGTCAAACATTGGAACAGGCTGCCCAGGGAGGTGGTGGAGTCGCCATCCCTGGAGGTATTTAAAAGAAGGATAGATGTGGTGGGTGAGGATATGGTTTAGTGGTGGACTTCTCATTGATAGGTTAGCGGTTGGACTCGATGATCTTAAGGGTCTTTTCCAACCTTAACGATTCTATGATTCTATGATTCTAGAATTCTATGATTCCATGATTCTAAGGACTAAGTTCCTTAGTCCAAGTGTATATGGAGGCAACTATTAAGAGTGGGGTTTGGACCAGTTACATTTAGTTCATTGCCAGGTGTAAGAAGAGAGGAAAGGTAGATGTTGAAGAAAATAAATATGTTCATATGCTAGAAGCTGGAAGAGTCATCTACGAAGGGTCTGAGATCGTGTTCAGGTGATGCTACAGTTCAGAGCTGGAAAAGGAAAGTCGGCACAACCTCTGTCCCTTAGCCAATAAAGCTCTTCTAAAGCATATCAGTCAGTTCTCCCTCACATCTGACGGTTTATTGCCAAATCATGTCCTGTCTTACAGATGGAGTTTGCGCCTCTGACTATGTTTTGTTTTTTCAGCCATGTCCCCATACAAAGCTGTACAAGCAAGGCCATATGCCTTCTGTGCTTCTTGGGTACTGCCCTTCAGTACAGATACAAGAGTCTGGTGAAAATTGATTGGCTGGTATCCTGAAGTCTTTAGGTGGCACTACTATTCAAAATTCATTGGGTTTGGCTTCATGATGACCTGGGAAATCTCAACTTTGACTACGTCATGACAAGAATATCCTAGCTGGAGTCTGGACTGAAACTTCCAGCTCTCTGAAACTTTTTATTAGAAAAGCTTTGGAATGTATATATAGTATACATATACATATGGGTAACAGAGTACTCAAACACATTAACAACTAATCTATTTGTGTTTTAACCACTAAATCTTTTCAACCACTTTCAGAGTGAAGAAAGAGACAGAGCAGCAGAGTTATTGCAGCTTTATGAGTAAAATTACCTGAGCTGTTTTAGTCCTTTCCTCCACCCCACCCCATCCATTGTAATAGTGTGAAGGAGCTACTTTGGGGTTAAATTTATAATGCTTAATCTCAGTCAAAAAAAAAACCAACCAAACATTTTGGAAGAGTTAATAAATTTATTCCAGACACCCATTGCACTGGGTTTCCTGTAGGGCTGTGAGTCTAACACACAAACTTCTGCAACTCCACTTATGCTTCTGCTTAGACTCACTCTATTTGGCTAGATGTGTGTTTCTTGCTAAATTTTTTCTAACTGGAAGGAAAACAATAACTGAGGTTTTGTATTTCTTTTAAGTGCAAAAAAGGTTTAGGAGACTGTTATTTTTAGATTCTTTTTTTCTGTCCTGTTTCTTTTTGGTTGAAAAATAGATCCTGTCTAGAGTTTTGAGACTTTGGTGACTGTAGGCTAATGAAAGGCAATGTATGACACACTCTAGAACATCTATAGGAGGACAGACCGTAGGCCTCGCTAGTCTATGGTTGCTTGTCTGTAGATCTTAGTAGTGGATCATAAGGGAATAATGTAGGAACTAGGCACATGCAGTACACTTCCCCTATTTTTCCCTCCTAGCTTCCAGTAACCAAAGTTTAGGGACTTCCTGAGTTGGATGTTGTGCTTAGACTGATCACCTAGGTGATTAACAGCATCAGAAGAAATTCTGAGAGAGAAAACTGTGGAACTGGGTTAGCTAACTAGTAGGAGAGTCACTTTCATGCAGGTGCTGTCTTTCCTTTCCCCAGTACTGGACGCATGCTGAAAGTGGATAGCAGTGCAGGAGGAGAACAAACCCATTGTCTTGAAGTACTATACTGTGTTTAGGTAAAGAGGAAAGTTAGTGTAACTGCAAGGAAAAACTGAGGATGGAAGCTGACGTTTTTGACTATGACGAAAAAAGAAGCAAATAGAAAACCAGTTGAAAACAATTAATGTGAAAAATATTATTCAAAATGTAACGGAAAAACTGAGGCTCTGTAGCATTAATGGAAGTGTGCAAAATAGCGCTTGAGTACATGCTAAATGCCATGTTATTGGGATTTTTAAGTGCTACAGTCTAGTCACATTAAAAACAGCTCCTGAAACACCAGTTGGAGCTTAACATTTGGAGTCAGTCTACAGGCTACAGAGCCATGTTTCTCGCTGGCATCTTCTTCAGCATCCTTTTTTGACCTTCAGCTAAGGAAGACACTGTCAGTCTGGATAAGTGTTTTCCTC
This sequence comes from Phalacrocorax aristotelis, assembly GCF_949628215.1. Classification (NCBI taxonomy): domain Eukaryota; kingdom Metazoa; phylum Chordata; class Aves; order Suliformes; family Phalacrocoracidae; genus Phalacrocorax; species Phalacrocorax aristotelis. The sequence goes on from NC_134311.1 coordinate 39,849,264, forward strand.
GCTAAAACATGCAGTGCGTCAGGAGGAACTGAAAGTCTACAAGTTCCAAATTTCCACTTACTGTTTGCAAATTAAATACAAATGTGAACAGCAGGAGGCTGACTTTTAAAACAGACAAGTGTTGCCACTTATTTATAGGACGGCTTCTCTTCAAATCTCTGTATTGGCTTCTCTTCACCTTCTGCATCTCACTTAAACTCCTACCTCCTGATTTATTGTTGCCCTATAGCCTCTGCTGCATGGCACAGAGAGGAGACCTATGGACATATATTGGAGGAGGCAACACAGAGCATATGTGAGATACTAGAAAGTGCACAGTTAAAATCATTAGTCTGGTTTAAAGAGACAGTTGAACACTGTGTGGTAGCCTCTGGAAGTGAACAAGTGAGGCAAAAGTTCCTCTCTACTTTGTAACTCAAAATTTTACCAGGTCAAGTGTGACTCGGGACATCCCCCCTGCCTTCCAGACTTCTGCAGATTAGCTGTCTGTGTAATAAACTACTTCTTGCTTTTTATTTTTCTCTTTACTTCCTACCCTAAAGTCTTTCCTAATTCACATCTTTCAATACCCTGCCTGTGATATTATCCCAGTCTTCCCTCTGTTGTCCATAAAAATCTTTACCTGATCTACTCGAGCTAGCCTCCTATTCCTTCTTTCATATCTTCTACCAACTTTTCCCAACTTTCTCTCCAAGTATATTTGTTGTCATTTAACTGTAGCTCCTAAACCTTCACATTTATATCAGTTTCCTTAAGGTACTATTCCTTTGTATTTCCATTAACACACGCAAGTCATGATCAGAACTTCACAATTTTCTCTTCCTTCTTGCCATCACTCATCTTTCATCTGTGTCAACACAATCTCCATCTAGCTTAAAGATCAATTGATTGTTGCTGTTGTAACCTTGTGAATGTAGCAAGAATATTTTTCTCTAGGTATAGTTGGCCCATAGTACAAATAGATTATTCTTGCCGACTTTGATGTGTGAAGATAGCACTATAGTATGGAGAAAGGTTATGGAGGCATGAAATCTAATCCTAGTTTGAAGACTTATTTTGTTTTCCGAATGCAGAGAGAGACAGGTTTAGAGGCTTCTGGGAATTACTGTGGATTACTATCAAAAAACATGTACTTCCCAAACACTTTTCAAGTCCTTCATATTTTATTCCTGCTTCCCTTTGAAGTTTCTTGTGGTTGGTCTACAGACCCAACTTACAGAAATCTTTATCCAAGAACTAACAACTACCAACTTTTTCAGCAAGACTGGGTTTTCACCACTGTACTTTTTAAATCAGGTCAACATCTCCTAGCACCAGTTTATGGAAGCTTTGAATCTAATATGCAATGACCACTACAGGATGTATGTATGTACAACTTACCTAATAGATGTATTCATCCCTGCTTCTTTGTAGGGATGGGGTGGGGACCCAGAAATAAAAGGTGTGTGATTTAATTTAAGAAATAATTTTTTGTCTCTATTTGTTCACCGACAAGACAGCTGGCAGTCAATATATTTTAATATCTAGCTACTGGCTATTGAAAAGACAAGGAGAAAGAAGCTGTCATTTATAGAACATTGATCTCTCTGGGAGGTAAATTCCTGGTACCTGGGAATATCTGAACCTCCCATTTTGTCTCCTGGTTCTCACTTCAGTGGTCTCACTGAATTTTGTCCAGACACATGAATGAAGCAGTTCAGGATCCTTCACCAGGTCAGGTTGTTGTAGGTCTTAGCCTGCAGTGTACCAATTCTTAGAGCTGAAAACCTCCTTGACAATGTCAGGAGTATGGGATCATTTTTAGTAGTGGATTTGGGCCTGAATGAAAGTAAAAATTCTGACTTCTGGTGAGAGAAGCTTGTACTTCAACGATGTATGTTTCCCTTTGTATTTCAGCAGGTTTTTCAGTTCTTTTACAGAAGGCGTTTTATCTGGATTAAAAACCTCTGGTAGCATTCACTTACATGCTTGGATTGGCTTTTCAGCTGTATGAAATGTGATTAAAAGAGGTTCTGCTTCAAGAATGGCTCTTGAACTTAGGCCAATCCACTTCTGGCAAATCAGAGTATGAGGGATATGTGTATGTGCAAGCATGTGTGTATTTTATTTTGCTTCTTTAAGGTCTGTCTGATTTTGGAAAAAATATAACAATGAAACATACAGTAGTTAGGATTATGGAAGAACTATCTCCTAAAGAACCATTAGCTGTATCACCCAATCTGCTTGACAGTGTGGCTGGTGGTTAAGGAGACATTAATTTGAGGCCAATTTAGATCCCACCGGCTTATTTGACAGGAAAAATATGGCATAAGTTTATAAAGCTACATTTCAGAGGAAACTGCAAAATAATTTGGATACAAGAGTATGGCAATCTCACTGGTGATCCTTGAACTCTCAGAAAAACTGTACTTTGGCTTGTAGTATAACCCTTAGACTTTTGAGTATGGAGTTGTCCTGCAAGAAAGTAAAACTGTTTCTATCCCTGTTTGTACTCCCCTGTATGCTGTTAAAGACTTTGATGTGTTGTTATGCTTGGTTTGATATGCTGGAAAAATATGCATGTGTCTCCTTATTCGTCTCCCTCATGCATGTGCACACGCGCACACACACACACACACACACACACACACGCACGTCACACACACACACGCACACCCTCCATGAGTCTGGGAACCATGGAAAAGAGTTTACAAATTTTATACCCATTAGAAACACAGAAGGTGGTTTCTAAAAGTGTTTGGGGACATCAGTAAATGTGCTTTAGGCATAGACTTAATAGATGTTAGGTGCTTAAATACCTTTTAAAAATACCTGGTCTATTGAGGCTTTTTATGAGTGTTCATTATGTGAGTTGGATTTTTAAGGTTTCCAGACTTTCACAGTATAAATTGCAAGTGTGAGGCTGACACAGTACCTTATGCTTTTTTTATTTTTAGATATATAGCTGGTCATTTTAGCTATATATTTTCCAGGATGTTTTGGAATTCACAACTTGTAATCAGAAATAGCACTGTAGGTACAGGTAGAGTGTAATGTGGGATGGAATTGTACAGATTTAGCCTGGAATGGTTCCAGAGGTTGGGGGAAAGGAAATCTTGGCTTTTTTGGAGGCAAAGATAAATAATATATTGATGCAGTCTTGGCCCAGGTCAGAGCTTCTCCCTGTTTACTCAATGAATTTTCTTTAAAATCTTTGGCTTCTTCAGCCAAAGCCAAATATTCACCTTTTAAATAATTATGTTGATTTGTGGCCAACTGTGCTGGTTTTGGCTGGGGAAGAGTTAATTTTCTTTGTAGTAGCTAGTATGGAGCTTTGTTTTGGATTTGTGCTGAAAATAGTGTTGATAATACAGAGATAGTTTTGTTGTTGCTGAGCAATGTTTAAACAGTCAAGGCCTTTTCTGCTGCTCAGCCCACCCCACCAGTGAGTAGGCTGGAGGGGCACAGGAAGCTGAGAGGGGACACAGCCAGGACAGCTGACACAAACTGACCAGAGGGATATCCCACACCATATGACATCACACTCAGCATATAAAGCTGGGGGAAGAAGAAGGAAGGAGGGGACATTCGGAATGATCATCTTTGTCTTCCCAAGTAACCATTATGTTTGATGTACCCCTCCTTTCCTGGAGGTGGCTGAACACCTGCCTGCCGATGGGAAGGAATGAATGAATTCCTTATTCTGCTTTGCTTGCACACACAGCTTTTGATTTACCTATTAAACTGTCTTTATCTCAACCCAGAAATTTTCTCACTTTTACTCTCCTGATTCTCTCCCCCATCCCACTGGAGGGGAGTGAGTGAGCGGCTGTGTGGTGCTTGATTGCTGACTGGGGTTAAACTATGACAACATCCTTTGTGCTTTCAATTCCTATGCCTTCTGTCAATGGAAAAACCTATGTGTGTAAAATTAGGTTAAGTAATTTAACCCACCAATGAAGGGGAATTGAGCTAACTGTGATCAATCTTCTAAAGCAGATTAGGGCTCACTCACATGATATTTTGCATTAGCAGTTACAGAAGAGTAATGAGCAACCAGAAGTAGAGTATCTTTACTGGCACAAATAGAGCTAGAAGACACATCTATGATTTTAGAAATCCCCTTGATTGTGCACAAATTAAGGTCAAGAGTAGAACTTCAGTAAATTTTCCATGATGAAGCATCAGTCCAGCAGCTTTCTTGTATGACTCATGCAGCGCACAAATAGAAGGGAAACACTTAAACCTGTAGTGCTTCTAAGCTGAAAGCTACATATTATTCATGCATAAATATCTCTTTGAATAAACCTTGCTGTAGTTCACAATGAGTAAGAGACAGATATTGGATGTTTGTGCATGGCTAACAGCACTACAAACTTGAGTGCTGGTAGCTGTAGACACATTTTATCAGAGCAGGTTAAAAGGCACATCCATTTCATTCAAGTCCAGTAGTAGCAGTCATTGGTTTTAGTTGAAGTTGAACCCCTGGACAGCTTTTCCTTTTGTTATTTCAAAAAAAAAGAAGACAGTTGGAACAGAAAGTTTTTGCTTTAATGCCCTAAGAGGAGGTTAACTGAAAGAACTTGTCAAAATATTTGTTGCTAAAACTTTTGTTGTTAAATTTTTCTGAGCTCAGGTTTTCAACACTTTCTTCAGTGTTACAGAAATGCTGTATACCTTAACTTGGCATTCCCCGGTTCGTGGTGTATGAAATTACTTGTAGAAGGGATAAAGCAAATTTTTAAGAAGCTTGTCTTTATTAGAGAGACCATCATCAAAAAGCACATAGAAAGAAGTGAAAGCAGATAGCTGATACTCTTTATGTTATCCATGGAGTGCCTCTCAGACTTATTCACCTAGCCAAGCAATTTACTTCATAGTAAATTTGAATTTGCTTCAATGCAAACCTGAGTTTATTGCACACATTACTGGAGAATAAGCTTCTTGTTGAATAAAAGCATCAGATTTTGCTCCAAAGTAATAATTACGCAGTGCCATGTAAGTACAATTTTATAAGGTTGGTGAGTGGGAAGAGTAAGATGAGATCTCTCTAATTTTCTTGCTTTGCAGTAAGTTTTCATTAATAACTTTTTGTTCAGTCAACTGCTTACAAGAAATTATTCATGTGTCATTATTACATAGTCCAGAAAGATGAAATTCCTGAAATTTGATATTAAGAGAGTCTTTTTCACAAGGAGGGCGGAGCACCCCTGGAACTTGTTACCCCAAAAAGTTGTGGGTGACCAAAATTTTAGTTGGTTAACAACAAATTCAAAAATTATGGAATCTCTATCCTTTGATATTTTTAAAACTTAACTAGAAAAAGTTGTGGCTGATCTGATAAGATGCTGGCAATAGCAGGAGATTGTAGCGGGTGATCTCTGTTCTGAGCAACATTTCTGAGACTGTGAAAACTCACAGTTGAAGGACACAAAGTGGGAAGCAGTTTGGAGGGGAAACCTTTGCACGAAGTTTCAAGAAATTCTTCCTTTAATAATTTTACTTTTTGTCAAGAGGTAATGCACTGAACAAAGGAATAAGGCTTTGGTTGTAAAACTAGTCCTGAGTAGTTGAACCCTGCACAGAGGCAGGGATCCACTCTCCTCAGTCAAATATCCTGTGAGATTAGAGACCTTCCCATGTCACCAGTCTGTTTAGTTAACTACTCAAAGAAGCAAGAAAAGCAGCATCTATGAGAATCCTTCTTATTTTTTATATTTAATTTTATTTAGTTAAATTTAAATAATAAACTTTTAAATTTTTTCTTGCCCCGGCCGTTAGTGCCTTCTCACACTGCTAATACAATAAATATGTCTCAGCTTTTCTAACCAATTCAATGGGTACACAACTAGCCACCTATCATGCCCCTCTTCTGTCCAGTGTTATAATTATAGGAGTGCTTTTTTAAAAAAATATTAGACTAGTATAAGAACAAACCCCATTACACATAAATTTCACTGCAGATTGATAACCACTTTATACATTATCTGGGCTACACAGGTATCCTTTACACCATGTTCTCCTAATCCCTAGCACAGAACCGAGAACATCTAACCAATAATACAATCTTCTTGTTTTGCTTCTAACACAGATGTCATTCATCACCAGGAATGCCACCTCCAGGGAATTCTGAATGAATGGAAAGGCCAAAACAAATTCAGTCAGGACCTCCTTGAGCCTATCTCTGCTGAATTGTATCCCTTGATGAATATATCAGTCAATTAGTTGGCAGTTCATTTTGTCCACATTTTTCAAAAACCCTACTGAGTTTTAGCTGGCTGCCCACATGGAAAACATCTGTCATCAAGGACTAACTCAATTAGTCTAATTCAGAGCTACTGCAGATTTCTACAACTGAGAAACCACCAGAGCAAAGGGACCCCTCCTTTCTTTGTAAGAAGGAAGGTGAAAGGACACCATCTAGGTGATCTCACTGGCTGCTTGGAAGGTGTCTTAAGTCTGGCTTACTAGTACACCCTTACTGGTAAAACCTTTTTACATTATCATCACACCTATGGTTTAAATCTGTGTGTGATGTGTTTAGGAAGGGCAGTCTAGTTTGCTCATTTGCCTCGTCAAGACACAAAGGTACATTTAGGTTAAGCTAGACAATTAAAGATATCAACCCATGTTCTTCAGAGTTCTTCAGGCTTCTTTGCTGTGCCATGTCCCTTGTCAGGATCCAAGCATCCATTCTTTTGCACTTTTGTGGTATTATTAACCTTTCTGTGAAAATATATAAAACTCTGCAGAATCAGAACACTCCTCACATTCCTTTAGTAGAATTGTGACTAGGAAATTTACTATTCTGAATGTCCATTTTCTGAAGCATATTAGCTTGTTGCATTTCTTCCTGAACTTGAGACTGTAGGCTAGCAATACAGTAAGAAAAACCAGTTTTATGGCTTCTACTATTTCTTTTACCTTCATATGGTCAAATCTGACTAATGCAGGGGTACACATAGATGACATGGATCACATTTGTACTGCGTGGTGATCCATAATAACTACTAATAGTAAAAGTTATCCAGAAACACTTATTAATGTTATTGGAAATAGAGTATAAACACCTGAGGTAATGGTACCTTATTGGAAAATGCTAGTGGTAGTTACTTTGGGGAGAAATGAGCTTGTCATTTCCCCTTAACTTCCTTAAAAAATTAACAGCTTTTGGCTTCACTGTATATAAAACAAAAATGAGTGCCAGCTCTCTGAATTGCAGTAACTGGGTCCCTGCCTATTAGGTAACTCACAGGTTACATTGTCAGTTTAGGCCACTTTGCGGTGCTTATATGGCTGAAAGTGACCTTTAGTATACAAAGGGCTTCAGTCTACAATTTCCAAAAGTAGAGTGGCAATGACAACACAAGTTCTGGAGACTATTAAAAATGACTAACAACTGCAATTCAGCAAAATATCTGAACACTTAGACTTCTTTTTAAAGTTAATCTTCACTGCAAGTCTAACATTAGAGAGATAGTTCTCTCAAATTCATCCAACTTGATGGAGACTAAAACCAAAAATATAACACTGTGTTCAACCATGTATCACACTGAAATTTCCAGAAGTAATGTAAACATTTCTGTGATTTGTTTGACAGGATGAATTGTAGGGAAACTTTTTACAAGATCAAATACAAATTTTTTCCTGGTACAAGGCAAAATTGAGGCAATCATAACTGGAGGCAAAATGATGACAACCTGCACATTAAGCCTTTCTCTGTGTAGGCACAGGTGTAGATTTACTGGAAGAGCATCAACTCTAGATATCATTGACACATGTGACACAGCTCAGTCACCTGACCTCAAATTGGCACTGTATGCTTGTGTGACGTAGGAATAAAGTTCTGTATCCTACTTACACTGAAGATGTATCTCTAGTTAAGTCTTACAGTAAAGTCAAATGCTTAGAGGTTAAAACAAAGGACATGTATACTTGTAAATAATCATATTACACAATTTTTTAAGCAAAATAAGCAACGAGCAGTTTTTTAATTAATTTATTCTGCTTATTTGTCATTGTAACTTACATACTTAAGTTATTAAAGATTGTATGTCAAGGGCTTTAGGAAGATAACCCCAAAATTCAAATTTTCAGGATAACTGGAAAATAAACAAGACTATAAATCAATGTATACAGTTAATTACATCCTGATTCTGAGCTACACTATTGTAATATAGTATGTCAAAAGGCAAGATTTCATGAAAAGCAAAAAATCTTCAGTGAAGGTGTATATAACACTCATTTTTCTTCTTTTTGTTTTGAAAAAATAATTATTCAAAACATCGTCAATCAGATTTTAAAGTGAAGTAAGATAAGCCTTGTGACCTAGAATAAGGCTTAAAATTCAAGTGCATTTTGAGAAGGGATACAGAAGTATTTCCTCCACTACAGCAGCCTTTTGATGTGATATGATCCTATGAACAAAGGACCTTTCAGTAACTGTAAGGTCCAATATACAGAATTTAATAAGCAAAAGATTTGTCACGCAAATCCATAGTACATCAGCATCTTTTCCTTCATTTCCCAAGGTGCTTTAGCTTAACTCAAATAAAAATTATGTGTGTGTGTGACAGTTAAGATTACAACTGATCTCCATGATAGTGAGTGAAAACTACTACACAAATGTGCTTTTACATGGTATCTGTTCCTCCTCTTTTGCTCTGAAATTGAGAACAATGCCAAAATTCAGTAATGGTCCCTATTCAAACTGTTTTCCATCCACAACTTAAGAAGAAAATTATAATATTGCCATCAGTCCCTTAGTTTACATTGCAGTGAGAATAAACCTCATGAGGTATAACAGTAAGACTGTAAACAGCTCTACCTGAGATAGTTCCTACTGTAATCTACTTCTTCCAGTAGGAACTAGGTCCTAAGAATATCATGTTATTCTCAGTGAAGTCTGTGGAACGATTCAGTTTCAGTCTCTTATGGAAAACTGCTGTTAACAGATAATTAATTTCATTACATTGCATATCAGTAGCCAAGTTTGCATCAACAAAAATGTTCCATTTTTGTTGCTGGCAGAGTATTATTGTGTCTAAACATGAAAATGTATGTGCCTTATAATATTTTAAAAATTAAATCACCATTCTGAATAAAGGTGATATATTTTACTGTAGAGTTCATAGGTGTCATGGTTTAACCCTAGCCAGCAGCTAGGCACCATACAGCCACTCGCTCACTCTTCCCTGGAGGGATGGGGGGGAGAATCAGAAGAGTAAAAAATGAGAAAATTTGTGGATTGAGATAAGACACTTTTATAGGTAAAGCAAAAGTTGCATGCACAAGCAAAGCAAAACAAGGAATGCATTCACTCCTTCCCATCGCAGGCAGGTGTTGAGCCATCTCCAGGGAAGCAGGGCTCCATCATGTGTAATGATTACTTGGGAAGACAAACACCATCACTCCTTCTTCGTCCCCCCTTCCTTCTTCCCCCGGCTTCATACACTGAGTGTGACATCATATGGTGTGGGATATCCCTTTGGTCGGTTTGAGTCAGCTGTCCCGGCCATGTCCCCTCCCAGCTTCTTGTGCACCCAGCAGAGCACGGGAAGCTGAAAAAGTCCTTGGCTAGTGTAAGCGCTACTTAGCAACAACTGAAACATCTCTGCTTTATCAACACTATTTTCAGCACAAAACCAAAACATAGCCCCATACTAGCTACTACAACGAAAACTAATTCTGTCCCAGCCAAAACCATGACAGTATCCACCCCTTATTTCATACCAGCTACACCATGCCCAGGTCCCACACTATCCAATACAGCCTCATTAGTCACCACCCCGCTACCCGTCCTTTGATGTCATACACAGGTATCATTCCCCTAGTGTATGGACCGCCCCTGTAAAATGCCTTTAAAATGTCAACAAATGTCCAGAAAATGTTCACTGAGTTTATTTACCCCATGATTTTGGGCTCCATCTGTTGTGGGTGTCACTCAGGACAGGAGAGGTGGTGTGTTGCATGAAGTTACTGGGCACCAAAGCCAGCTCAGTTCTGGTCACTAGTTTGGGTGGTTCCTGCTATAGTAGTTCCTATAATATACAGCTCAAATTACAGGTTACAACAATTTAAACACCCATTACAATCTCCACCCTGGCCCCTTTTTGCCATGTTATAGATTTTAACATTTCAAAGAACTAGTCTGGCTAGCAGCAAGGGGTTTCTGCTATAGTAATTCCCATAACATGTAACTCAAATCCCAGGTTACAACAATTTAAAGGTATTTCAATTACAGTCTTCACCTCTGGTCCCTTTGGACCAGACCATCAGGTTTAACACTGTAATGAATCTCTCCCCTTTACCCTGCTCCACCTTGGACTTACCCACAGACTGCAGTCCCTTAGCGGTGTACCTGCTCCAAGTGGAGCCTTATCTATGAGCCAGTCTCTCCATGGGTATACCTGATGTAGCATAGGCTTATCCACAGCCACAGACACTTTGAGGTGCACTTCTTCCAGTGGGGCCTTCTCCATGGACCACAATGCATTCAGAAATACACCTGTTGCAGTGTGGCCTTATCCACAGCCACAGTCCCTTCAGAAGTAAACCTGCTCCAACAGCATGGCCTCGCCCATTGCTGCAGTCCCTCCAGGGGTGTACCTGCTCTGTTGTGGGCTTGTCCATGGCCACACACTTTGAAGTGCTCCAGCATGACTTCATGCACAACTGCTGATGCTTCAAGGTTGACCTGCTGCAGCACAGACTTATGTACAGCCACAGACACTTTGAGGTGTACCTTCTCCAGCATGGACTTACGCCTCAGCCACAATTCCCCCAGAGGTACACCTGCTGCCGCAAAAACGTAACCACAGCCACAGATACTTCGAGATATACCTGCTCTGGCATGGGCTTACCCACAGCCACAAATGCTTCAGGGTGTCCTGCTCCTTCATGGACACATCCACAAGTCACAGTCCCTTTGACTTGAGTTCACACTGGAGCTCCAGCCTGTCCAGTACAGCAGCACAGAAACAGCAGTGATGCCCTGGCCATCTGCCAGCCCAGGCACATGGCTATTGCTGTTATCAAAAGGGACCTCTTTCTTTTCAAACACCTGCAGTGCATGCAGCCTAAATAGGAACAGGACACGCTCCAAAGCACAAAATAAATACTCACTTGAGCAGAATATAGTAATTTTGCAGAAGTGGTCAGTCAAGCTGCCAGAAGTCAGCTTGCTCACGTACTGGGGTAGCTCATCTTGATTTTGGATGACCTATTATATGAGTGAGCCTAATTTTAAGTTCATTGAAAAATGAGTATTTGACATTAACATTTTTATCTCACAGCTGACTTCTTGACACTCAAAAATTATTCCTAAAATGGTCATGGAAACAAGTCTGTGAAACAAAATGATAAAGGCAATCTGCACAATATATAATTCCAGCTGATGATTATGAACATTTAATTCAACAGTCTATGAATTTAGCTTTACTAACGAGGTTGGTCTGCAACCTCTTTTATCTTGGAGCTTAACTCTCATAATTGTGAACCCCAAGAGTGCTGGGTAATTCATTGGTCTTTGATGATCTTTCTTTCTACTGGAAGCTGTCCTTGACAAAGTAGATTGCAGACCAGCAAAATTGGTGTACCAAATAGATAAATAGATACATAGGTAATAGAAGTCAGATAATGCTACAGATAAATGCCAGATCAGGGAGTATTTTGATAATTTAATTTGAGGGTATACTCAAATATGGTGGAGGGGAATCATCAGGAATTGCTTCCATCAGTCATTTTAGAAAGGAAGATGGGAAACATGTGAAAACCAGACTACCAGCCTAAGAAGATATTCTGTATTTGAGGAGTCATGTGCCTAAGGGAGGGAAGAAGATGATCAGAAAGAACAAAGATGCTCCAGAAAGCAATCATATAAGACTGAAGGAAACACAAATCCCATGAGGAAACTGAGACAAAGAAGTGCATTCAATTGTTTGCTTGCTTTACTAAGAACTGCTTAAATTTTTATTTTCCAAAGTAAAGAACATGGCCTTGATTCATTCTGCTTAATTAACATGCCTGAAATGGGAGTCCAATATCCCAATAATCAGCAGAGCACTGCAAAAAAAATGCTAATGGTACCATCAACTTGGTCTTTGATAAACTGAAGTGTCCACTCATAATCCTCATCTTAGTAGATAAATTGTCTAGGGACAATATTCTTAGAATTTAATCACCTCAGATACGTACTTGTGTTTAAGTGATGAAAATCCAGTCCTTACTGTATCAGAATTCCTGTTTATGAAATATGTGTGCTACATATTTATTTCAGTTGCCACATGTCTCTAGAGCAGCAAATGGTAAGCTATAATGTCTTTGAATAATACTTTTTGGAAAGGGTGTAAAGAAATACGACTCTGTGTTGAGTTCTGCAACTCTTCAGCCTGTTTTTTGGTAATATAGCACTGGTTGCCAAGACTGAGATCTTCCTTTGCCATGGCACATACATTACTATCAATCAAATGTACTCGTGCAGTTTGGTGGGAAAGATACTGCCATTTCTAAAAATCCCCAATTTCTCTCAGATTGCAGACATCCTAAGGGCTATTTCTGTTAGTGTTCTTCAGTATGAATTCGCTCAGTAGTGAATGCAGTATTTGGTCTCAGTACTTTAGGAGTCACCTTCATGACTATAGTTCATGAGTTGAAAGCAAGCTTTATTCTAATGAAGGGAAGTGTTAAAAATTTGATAACACACTTGGAAGGGAAATTATGGAAGGAAATATAAACCAATGGCAAACAAATTTCTGTCATTCTTAACACTGAAGAATTTTCTTAGGTATTCCAAGATAGGAGCTTCACTCACCTGCCAAATTGTTCCTTCCCTCCTTTAAACTTTTTCAGACCTGCATAGCTCTTTTTTCAGAGTTCTTTTTTTCCCGTTGGGCTTTTCCCCACCACTCCCCCACTCCCCTTTTTCCTTTGCATTGGGATCTACTTACCTCTTAACTCCTCTCATTTTTCTCAGAACAGTTCTGATCCTTTTCTCCAGGAAGGATTCAGCTTTCGTAGCACAGAGATCTTTACCAAGTCAGGCCCTTGATTTTTGGACTGCAGTTTCTCTTTTTTACTATAACCTTTTAATGTAAAAGCAGACTTCCATTCCTGGCCACTGGACCAAGGTGGAATAAAGATCTGAGGTTCATTTCAGTGCTGTAGAAACACCATCTTATTCACATAAAAAATCTCCAGTATGAACATGATGTATATTCAGCACCATATTGTAAAACAAAATTTATTAAGTGCCTTGGATTTTCTTTTGATTTTTTCTTCTACTATTTATACACTGTTTTTCCGAGCATCTAAATGAATAAATAAATGAAAAATTATTCATGTAGGAATGAAATTTAAATATTAATGTCTTCTCTGGTTATCATAAGCAAATAGAGACACAACAGAATTATACCTATAATATAATAGACAAAACACTCTAGCTGCCATTTTACAGAATGTATTAAGTGTTTAGTAATTGAGAACTTGATAAGGAATTTATCATTGAAGGAAAATCTAAATTAGATAAAGGTAAATTCCTTGATCTAAGCTAAAAGCTAGTAAAACTTGTAAGATATTACCAAGTGACTTAAATAGGTGTTTATGACCTACATTTTATCTATGTAGGGATTTGTTTGACTGAAAAGAAGTTTTCTACTGAAACTGCGGTTACACTTTGATATTGGAGATATTACTATTTGTATTTTTTAATGCATAAATGTGTTATGAACTGAAAAAGCTGATTCACAATATGCAAAAATTATATGTAAGAAGAAAATAGTATACAATGTAATTTAAAAATATGAATAAACACCTAAAGAAAATAAAATAATTTAGAAATCAATTGTTAGTTTGTGATTATTTACAAAGAACATCTCCAAGAGTACAGTGACTGTCATTTGGTTGTAATCGAATAAGATAAAGTTTCAGGATTTCTCTTTTAGGAATTTTTAAGCCGCAAATTTAAAACAACTGAAATTTGAAAATTGGAGCCTCTGGCCTTAAAGGAGTCCTGGTAGCAGATTTTCTCCAGAGTGTTCCTGATTAACCCACAAGACAACTAAGAGTTATAATAGGTTACTCCTGTTATATCCCATGCCTGGAAATGGAAAAAAACCCCAAATCAACCAATCTAAACCAGTTGATTCTAAAACTGGCTTATTTCTCCTCGACTTCGAAGAAGAATATTTAAAAAAATGGCCAAGACCTCTCAGAGGTGCTTGAAGCATAACTGGTTTTGTTCCATATTCCCCTATAGAAAGTGTTTTTGTCAGGGGTAATGACTTCTGACAACTTTCTGATTCCTAAAAGATGGGTGTCTTCCCCTCAACTTATCACCATGTGGTACTTTTGACTGCAGCAGCCCTGGCTTACTTGCTTGATACTTTTGTGAGCTTCTTCAGGTTATTAAACCCACAAAGAAATTAATCCTCTTTCAAAAAATGTTAAATTAAATGTTTTCACCTGCTCCTAATATACTTTGCAATCACAAAATAATAGCTTACTAAAACAGTTATGAGCATGAATATGGCTCTGTGGAGTTTGGCAAATTTATCCAAGGTGGTGCCCTGTAGGTAAAATAAAAGCTAGTTTCAAAGCTTTTGTAAAACCCAGACTCTGACCAAAGACATTTTCGACAGCCAGAAACACACTAAAACTGGACCATCTGTAGTACTTGAGTCATCTTCCTTTTCCTTCCAGAACTCAAAAGAAACAGTAGCACAAAATGACAGTCAGTTTCTCTGAAGCACAAGGGTGTTTTTAGAAAGGCATTTCAAGTTTTTAATGGTTTCAGCTTTGTCAGAGTCTCTCTGAGAAAGGTACTTCATGTTCTATTTCAACACATTCAATGGAAGGAATCAGGTAGAGAGAGAAATAATAAGACTACATAAAGCAGATTGTGTAAAAGATATTAACATGAAAAATGGCTTAAATTTCATCAGAACTATTAAAGGATCTGGACTAAATTTCATTTTGTAAGAATGTAATTATTCAAAACTATACTTTAAGGTTATTTCATTACAGCTGTTGCCATACTCAAACTTGTGTATCAATAATCTCCCTTCTGTAACTGAATTAAAAATATGTATTTAAGAAATGACAGAGTAGATGTGATACTGATGTTTGTGATGTAGCAGCTATTTTAGTGCACTGTGAGAAATATGTATGCATTTAAATTTCAACTATTAACGTTCTTTGCATTGGAAAGAGTATAAAATGGCTTAGAATAATTTTGATTTTATTTTATAGACTATATTCCCTTCCTAATCTCAGAATCACAATCTCATAGCCCTTTGTTTCATTTTCTGACTATATACTTTCTATGAATATTTTCAAAGAGGAAAATAAACCTTTACCTTCTTAAAACAGGACATCAGTTTGTTAATATTCAGATTAACTTAACATCTGTTGTTAATCTTCAGATTAATTTTGAAAAAAAAACAGAACAGATGTAGGTGTTGCCATGCCTTTTGGAAAGATTATGCTGTAAGAAACAAGAATTAAATAAAAAACAAAAATAAAAAAAAATTATGTTATGACATTTCTCAGCCTCTTGAATTTGCTTTAAAAGATCAGACTCTGGGCCAAGGGATTTTATCAGGCCAGATTTCTTGAAGCTTTGAAAGATATGTAATTTTTCATTGCTACTTAAATTGAACTCAATTTCTATTTTTTTTCTTTATAACAGGGAGCTTCCATTTGCATTTTTGTTGTTTGTATTATACTGATGCATCAAGTTCTTCAACAAACTGTATTTTTTCATTTGTTTTCAGTTGTTTAGATACTGGACCACCAAGAGTCCAGTCATTGTCCTTACATTATATGTATATTTTCCTTATCATTCTCATTTACCAAATAACAATGTAATTTGACATTGAAACTTTTCCACTTTGTAGGAGTAATAAAGTACTGGAGGGCGTAGATTCATTTTTAGGTAAATGGCCTGTTTTACTTAAGCTGTGACACCATTCCATATTTTTTTGTCTTCTGAACACTTACCAATCTTAAACCAACAGAATTCCTGTGTCTACGTCCAGATTTGATCAAACACCAGATTACTTTGTTTTGTCAGTTATGGCAGGAATAACATAGACTAATAAGGCCAAATTCTTTGCTGGCATAAGTCTGCTAGCTTACTGGAGTTATTCCAGAAATAACTTGTCTCACAGCTATTTAAAGGAAAAATAATGAGGTATTACTACTATCAAATCCTTTAACCTTGCAGCTATAACTTAAGCATGTATTATAATCTGGTGGATAATGTGGGATACAATACTTGATAACATCAGACTCTGGAAAAGAAAGCTAGAGAATTATTAATGGACATTTTTTTCTTTGTCTATGCCTTTTCAAGGGTTGACATGTAATGTAAAATCCCAGCCCTTCAAGTGTGTTTTCTTAAAGGCTAGGTGATTTTCTTTTTAAAAACACCTACACAATTTCTCCTGTATATGTTAAATGATTGTTGCTTTAGAGCCATCATGACCTATCGCTGATTACAGCCTACAGTTCTAATCTTTGCTTTCCAAGATGGGAGATGACCTTCAATCTCTGTAGTTGCAGCCATGTCTTGGCAGGTGTGCAATATTTATATTCTTCCTAGAGATGAAGAATAAAAAAGTTAACAATGGAAAGCACTACACAACAATGCACCCAATATCTTACTTTTCAAGAAACCATGGAAAACAGTCGATTTGTGAGTAATTTGATTCTGTTCACCAAGCTCTTGCTGTGATGGTTACTTTCATGTGGAATACCTCACAGTGCATAGTGCAGGATATCAGCTCTTCTGACCTGGAGGCATAAAAGTAACAGGAGTAAAACAGCTTTAATGAATGGATTCCTGCAGAAATGGGCCTACCATCTAAGAAGAGTGAAAAAAATTGTTAGTGCTTAATGAGCTCTGAAAACATTTTGAGTTTTTTTGCTTCAGTGTTTTCTTTTTCTTTTCATTTTTTATAAGTAGAAACATCTTGTAGTGGCTGTCCCTCTAATGAGTATTTCTAGGAAAACTGTACTTTTTCTTCTTTGAGAAAGGTGAGGCAGGGGGAAGCAGAGTAGAAAGAAAATGGACGGTTTTCATAGGGAAACAGGTTTCTTTCAAAAAAGAATGTTTTGATTCTAGTTTGAACACAGTTAATTGAAGAGGTGAATTAGCTACAGAGTTTGGCCATCAAGGCATACTAGTAGGAACACTAAAGGTTTGGAGGATCCAGCGATGGTTGAGGGAGTATGTACTGTGGCCAAAAGTAATGGATGTTGTACATCTGGGTAAAGGGTGCTTACCTTTGTCTGGAAAACAGAAAGCCTCATCCAGTGCTTAATGAAGTCAGAGGAAATCTTCCAGCTGGCTCTAACGAGAATTGCACTGGGTCCCTAGGCTTCAGTAAAATGACTGTAGATGTGAACTATAATCGAGACAATCTTTCCAAAAGCAATTTTGAGCACTTTCCTTGCTAAAATCATAAAGAAACCAAGAAAAAAGAATAAAGAATAGCATAGCTCAAACCCTAAAGTAGCTTATAGATTTTCTGGTTTGTTTTTTTTCCTGTAGAATATAGTACAAGAAAAGATGCCTAATACACCTGTATTTTGAAATGAAGAGCTATACAAATTGTCCTGTTTTCCCATCAAGTTGACACAAGATATGAGAACTTAGGACATGTGTTAGGCTCTTGTCATGGAAAAAAAAGTTATTCATACAGTAGGGAAGGCAAATTACTGTTCTAGATATTTTTTCTACAGTAATAATCCAGACACTTCCCATCATCCTTTTAAAGTGTCCTTACATTCCGGTTTACCAGAAGAGGTCTTCTCAAGTTCCATTCCTCTTTTGGTTCAGGACAGCTTTGTGTTTAACGTTCCTACCTGAAAAGAAAGAAAAGAAAGTGCAATTAAATAAATAAAATCAAAACAAAATGAGGTTTTGAAAATTGAAATTGCTTTTGTGTTAAACAAGGTATAAAACATGAAAGGGCCCAATCTCATTTTTGATTAGTAAGGAGCTGCTGCTGCATGGTGTGTAAGAAAACAATCAGAACCCCAAATCACAATCTACTTATAACAACTTTTAAGATACATTAGAGAGATTTATTCATAGCTTTTAAAAATTTTTCTTGTTTTCAGCAAGGGCCTTAAGGGACTATGATGGTTGTCTGTTCTGTGTCTACCTAGGTAAATCTTGTGACATAATTATTCCATGCGACTATAACCGTACTTCCATAAAGGCAAACAGCCTTTTAATTTATTTCTGGCAGGACATAATCATATTTGTAACCTCAGTATTTCAGAAACAGTGCCCTGAGAGAGTAAACAAAATTCATTTAAGGGACATTGCAAGGTAAACCTTTTTATGGCCCTTTTTGGAATACTTCGGTTTTAATCCTTCTGCAGTCACGCAGAATTTGGATATTACCTCTATCCACGCCAACCTGTTGCTTGTCACCATCTTCTGAGATGATAAGAGTAGTACGCATATCTAACTCCCTGTGCATGCTGTCTTCTGCAACATCTTTGCTAATCCATGTCTACAATCTGATTTTGAAAGCCACGCCTTACAAGTCACATGTTCAAATATAGCACATGCAGAGACACATACCCTACAGTCTTCTGAAAGCAATGGCTTTCAATTTAGATAATAAATTCCCTGACACACTTTCCTGTTCTTTAGGAGTTATGGCTGCCTACTGTTCCTTTTCTAAATCAGCGGCCTCCCCCCCTGACCCCCCCCCTTATTTTTTATTGTATCCCGTAAATTTATCTCTTACTCTCTCTTGCTGGCAATCTGAGTCTTTGCTGGCAATCTGAGCCTTTGCTGACACAAGCAAAGATGCTTTTCTTCTCATATCTGGTTCTTCATGTCTTCTTTTGTGAGTTCCTCCTGAGTCTTTACGTTTTCTTGATTCTTAAGGCACAGCCGTTATTGCTTGATCATTTTCCTCTGTTTGTGAACAAGATTTGTCTCCTTCATACCAAACTTCTGTTCCCAAACAGAAGTTGAAGAAAATATGTACCAGCTAGTTTTCTTCAGATGTCTTTGTACAAAGAGAAAAACACCAGGACTTAATGTTTTTGAGACATAAAGACATAGTAATATTGAATGCTATAAGCACAGAGATGTCTGGAAGTACAGGACTTTCCAAAAAAACAGCAAAATGAAAAAATTATAAGGGGGGATCCCCAAGTCACTTAAATACATTCTCTCTTAATTTGTCGTATATTGAGATTTAAAGGTTTTATATTTAAGCCTTGGAGGAGAAATATGTTTACTGCTTTTAATTCAAATTGTAATGTCAAATTACAAGTTAAATGAGACATGAAAAAACCCCTCATCCTCACTAATACTGCTTTTTTTATTTCCAAGTCAGGGTTATACATCTTAAAGATTTGGGGTACAGTGGTCCAGAGTTCACCCCTTTTAATCTACTAGCATTCACTATTTTATTAACAGCAATTTTTAACTTAAAAATGATTCTTGATATCACAAAGGATGATTTGACATCCTCATTTTGTATTGAATTTGTTCCTGCCATTTGTTTTTTATGTCCTTCGTATAGTTAGTTATCTGCCTGCTTGAGGTGCCAAGATAAGTGAATAACATCATTTAGAGACGTGCACTTAGTTTGACATAGCGAAGGCCAGGTAACACTACCCCCATAAATATTCTTAGCAAGAAGTTATTGTACTTTGCATTGCCATTCTAGGTAAATAGACAAGGAAAATTTTTTTCTAAAGAACCCAGCTGGTTAGTTTTAACTAGCTATTAGGTCAGGAAAGAGGGAAAGGAGTGGTAATGCAGGTTGCTTGCTACATTCTTTTAAAGAACATCTAAGCTCTAATTCATGCTCAAGACTCTCAAAATCTGCCTTTTGGTACCAATTACAGATCCTCAAATTGCAAAGCGTATGCTTTCTCTCCTAAGTAGAGTAATGCTGTTATCTCATATTCTTTCAGTTTTGTGATGACCAGGTACATAATAAATACATATAACAATTGTTTTTATGAGATGTCTGGATGTTTGAGCTCTGCTGGTAAATCATAGCTCCAACCCAGACTTGTTTTTAGCAGTGAGAACTATAAATGGGTACCTGTGTTTTTACAAATTCTCGTAAGGTTATCAAGCCTCATACAATATTTGATGTGTTCTTAAAGCTTTTATTCCTGTGTGCAGCAATCTGCAAGAAAAGAACACAGAATTTCCATATCTTTTTGAGTGAAAGTTTCTGTTCCTCATTACTTTGGGGGGAAGACTAAAATAATTACCAAGTACAAAATGAAGGATTAAAATTAGTCTGTGTTGATAAGTGTTCACAATTATTGCTGACCAAGGGGGAGTATATTTACTTTATGTTCTCTATGGCATGACTTAATTTTATTAAAAATTTCGAATACATCTTGAGAAATAAGAAACCATTCTTTTTTACTTTATCGTCTTTTGATGCTTTGTATTGAGAGTTCAGAATACAAGCAAATGGAAACATAATGGAAACATATCCTTCCTTAATCTCATGATTTTCATATCATCATTGTATAGTCAGGACACAATATTGTGTAATGATAAAGGGTAATACTCTTTAAGGAGAAAATAAAATGCAAGAAAAAACTCCCCCTCAAACCCAAAATCCCACAAAATCAAAAAAAACCCCAGTCAAACTTACTCCTAAACTGTAAATTGTTCCTTAAAAAGTCAGACATTTTCAATTTGATTAAATTCACCCCATTGTACATAGGGTACTGGCTGAGGTAGCACCAGAGCCAGTAGCAATGGTCATTGAAGACTCAGAGAAGGTGGAAAAAGTTCATTAAAACCAAATAAAAGGCATCTATGTTTAGAAGTGACGGGGGGAAATGAGCCAGAGAATTATAACTCTACTCTTTATGAATGAGGAGCAAATAAATGATCTGTTTATTATAACCCTGCATTAGAAGTTCATGAATAACAGTAAGCATGGATTTGTCAAAAATAAATCATGATGAAACACGCTGCTAGCCTTCCTAGAGACTGTAACAAGCTTTCTGGAAAGAAGGGATGATTGGATTGCAGTGGGGGTTTTGATGTTATCTGTGACTTTCTGGAAAAGAAAATTGAGAAAATTAATTTTATGAGAATTCTGGAAGAGGGTCACCACTGTGGAACTCTTTGTGAGGACCTGAGTCACTTCTTGGTGACTCTCAAAGTAAGCATGAATCCTGTGTCTTCCTAGGAGGTGTGCTACCTCCAGGCGTATCATACTCCTCTCCACCTCTCTCTCTTTATTTCTCTATATTGAAACATGAAACAACAAGTCATTCCCTAAACCTTTTGATCTGAAACTTTTACCCACAGAGTGGGAGGATAACCCTATCTCTTTGTGACTGAAGGTACTCCTCATCTCACTTAGCCCTTGCCTTTCCATCTCCCCCACCTTCTGAGACGTAGGTATGTCTGAAGGTTTCGATTATGACTGTCTGGGTGAGGGAAAAAGTCTGGGTAAAACCTAAATTTTTAAAAGTTTAAATTTTTTTAAAGTTATCACACTAAAAATAAAGACTATTTCTAGTCTGAATTATTTCTTTCATCCAGTTGATTGTTTTGACCCTCAGCGTTTATGGCAGCATGATGGTAGGATCAGGTATGTAGGAAAGGGCTGGGAGGGCAGAATTATTTGTTACCATCATCAGAAGTCTTTGTGGAACTATACTGCCAAGTTTTGAGAAGGAGGTGGGTCAAAAGTTTAGGGAAATCAGAGAAGGGGAGGTTCATTCCATTAACAATTTTTGTTAGGAGATTTTTTGGATCTGCATTTTTTTTTTAAAGTAAACAGTTTGCATTGTAAGTTTGATTCTGAAAGTGTGTCAATAGCCAAATATTTTCAGTGGTAGTACTGAACCTTCATGAACCTTTGTTCATAAGCATTTTCAGAATCTAAAGACTTATTCTATCTATTATGTCTTGATTGCAGGTAATTTGAGGAAGGAAGAAGAAAAAGGAAAAAGCTGAAACAACTACAATGAATGTGATTTGTACTGAACCAACATTATTTATTTCCCTTGCATTTCCAAAATTTTTGCAGTTCCATACACACTTGAATGTGATATACTACAGTAAATGCCCACGGCTATCTTTTGCGCAACACAAACTTGAGAACAAGTTCATTGATGCCTGATGAGCAAAGTGATTTACCACATTATTCATCAAAAAAGGAACCTTCAGTCAGAGAAACACCATTGCAGGGGTTAAATTAGTGGGGGAAAAGTACATACTTACTGTAGTTTCATTTACTGTAAAGATAATTCTGAGCAACTAAGTGTGAGTGAGAGTAAGAGTCAGCCTTGAAGAAAGAGTGAGGTTTTTCAGAATAGAGTTTATAAAATTTCTCTCTTCTGTGTTAACATTGAGTACATGCTTTCCCTAGATGATAAGAAACTGGCTGAGATCTCTACTCTTACAGAAAAACTACATTTTTATGCTGAACATCCTATATGCCAAAATGTAAATGCAATGTGCTATGTCACTTCTTTTTTCCTCCTCTCACTCTCACCCATAGGCCAAAACTGTGCAGAGACCTTGCCTGAGTGCACGAGAAATTAAGGGAAAATTGCAATAAAATAAAGAAAATGTAATATAAAATCTCAGCTGTCCTGGTTCTACTGTCTGTGAGTAATTCCAACTTTTTATCCAAGAAGACTTTAAAAATGCTCAGAATATGAGCATCATTGTACTGTTCAATAAAAGGAGGTGCAAAGTTACATTCTTCAGGACTAAATATATACTTCTGAAGAACGAGTAGTGAGAAAAAAGAGTTTAAAAAAAGCTATTAAGTGGTTTAGAATATACAGTCTGAAACATTTACTCATAATCACATTTTTTAAAAGTCTTCACCTAGATTGTTACAGCTTGTGGAAGAAAATGCTCCAAACAATGACCTTTTAAAGCTTATATATAATGTGGGTATGAGAAAAAAATCTAACAACCCTTTTCTCTCTCCTAACCACTCATTTATGCCTGCAGTACTAGCCAGAAAGTGAAGTGTTAGTGCTGTGATGCGGTATTTTTTGCTTTGGGATGTTCTCAGAAGAACAGAGATAGACTTTGGAGCTTAGTTTGCCAGAATCATGCTCTGGAGAGAACAAAAAATGGAGTGTGATATCTGAGGATCATTATATTTCTTGTAGGCACTGTTAGAGTCTTAGCACCATTCATTGGTGTGAGTGATACCATGTCTCATTTTGTTTAACACAGCATCTGTGTTGCAAGTAGTGCAGCTAGCTATTGCTAATGGTAGTAGCAGTAGCATCCAGGCATGATAGTTATTCTGTAATATACACTTGCCTGAGGTTAATCACATGCTGAAATTCACTGTTCCTGTGACTCTGAACACAGCTCCTTTTTTCAGTGTTCACCTGAGGTATATCAGTACCAAGCCCATGGGCTATTTTTTGTGAGTGTAAAATTACCATGTACCCCTTGGGTCATGGAGATGCTCTGTTTTAAATGTTCGCAAACAGATCAAGCTCTGCCACAGAGGAGGTAGGGACTTTGATCTTATTTAAAAGTTATCTGGGAATTTAGTCTTCTTGGTATTCAGGAATGTTCCACCAGTTTTCCATCCAAATGCACATATAGCTCACCATTATGCACTTGATTTAGTGTCAGCTATGTCTTTAACCTCAAACATTTTATTTATTTATACATTAATTTTCTCCTTTTTCTCCCTGTGAAGTATTTCTAAAGTGAAATCAAATACCCTCTCAACCTGCCTTTTGCTAAACAAACCCAGATCTTCTAGTGCTCACCATGATTATCTGGTAACTCCCTGTTTGTCCTTGTGTATTTGTATCATTCTTTGACATAACACACTGTTCCACAGGAAGTGCTATCCAGCCCTTATGTGATTGCTCTTAACACTTCCTATCCCCAAAGGAAATATTTTGCTGAAGCATCAATTAATAGAACTGCATGAATCCTAGCCACAGTTTAGATTGTTTTTTATTTGGTAGTTGCAGCCCTTGTGTAGCTCTGCTTCCTTATTTACAGCTTAAATTGTAGAGTAGGTACCTCAGAGCAAAATAAGCTTCTGTCAGTTTTTGTGTCTGCTGTTTACAAAGGAATCATAGCCTAATTACAACTGTATTGGTCCACGAGCCTCAGTTCTGTATTATTCAGTATGAGGCAATAACGCAGAGGCTTTGATGTAGAGCTCTTAACATGAGACAATGCAAATGACATTTACTAGCAATTTTTTTCCCCATTAATGAACAGTACTTCAGGGAGTGTAAAGGCAAGAGGCATATAATTTCTGAACTATTTAAATTGCTAATTAGATCTGTACAGGAGGTGTATTCCTAATGCAGACAATTACAACAGCTCCTAAGTGTTTGCCTTACAGTTGCTAATTACTGCAGAAGCCAATTAATTGCTGTTGACTTTTTGTATTCTTTTGCATATCGCCAGTTAATATTTACATTTATAATGAAGACAAAATTGGCAAACACTGTGTCATTTTGTAATGAACAATTCCAGTGTCTAAACAATGAGCACATTATCTCATTTGCGCCTGAAGAGTACAGCTGATTAGCATATGTTCTGTGCATGCTAGAACAATATTGCTCTTTCTTCTAAAGAGTGAAAACGTCTTTTAGGTGCAGTAAGTACAGGTGCAGTGCCTCTAAGGTGCTTAGAAGTGCTTGCCTTCATAAACTATTTAACAGCAAAAACAAACACATGTGCCCATGTATACCTGAGTAAATGGCTGTAAAAGCCCCAGCCCCTAAATTCAATGTATGCGTCAAAGGACTGTAGACTGTTGCTTTCAAAGTAGGCAGACCCACTTGAGAATAAGCGACATTTTTGCAAGTCCCGTTTTAGAAAGCAGTAGGGTGAAATAGTCCCCAATGGCAGGTCATGCAAAACCACATGCAGGGCTGAAATCTCACTCCACCTGCTGTAATTCTGGAGACAGTTTTACAGATAAGATCAGTGGGTCCAGGTTTCACATGGGTTTCTTTGTTATTCACTGCCTCAGGCTCTATGGAAGATATTACCTACTGCAATGGAAAATAAATTTTGTCTGAATGTCCTCTTTTTACAACAGTCTTATGCAATTTGATATAAATTATACGTCTGCTCTAGGGTTCCCTAAGAAAAGTATAAAAACTTAATCCATTTATACAAAATGGTACACATATAGAAGCTAATTGTGGCTGTATTTTAATTATATAGGGCTTATGAACTGCCCTGAAATCTGCCCATTAAACGACCAAGAAGAATACAGTACTTACAATGGTCCTGTCCTATGCAGAAATGATTAGACCTGTCTTTGGATTACTTAACTTCACTGGTTATCATGTTCAAATGAATAGAGGCAGAGCCAAGGATACAGAAATTTTATGTCCATGATTTCCTAGCCACATGAAAGTAAGAGGGCCACAGGGGTAGTGAATAAGAGCCTGCTGCCAGTTGTCCTCCCCAGTTTGCCTGTAAGCATAGTGTTTATTAATAGGAATAGAACAGACACTGTAAAGGAAGTGATTAAGACCCTCTTGCCTTCTCTTCTGTGTGCTCTGGATCAGACCGCTAGAAAATAAGCAAAGCTTATTAATGCAATTTCCTGGGTAGCAAGAAAACGATTTCTTCCCCTGCTATGTACCAGCATCCATGCAGAAGGCAGAGAATGCAGAACAGCTGTGGAAACATTACCTTTACCCACTGTGTTAAAATATCCCTTATGGGATTAGCATATGGAGAGGATGACTGTTGTAGGTGAAAAGTATTAGCTGATGAAGTCTGTATCAGTATAATTAGAGGATTCCATGAGTCTCTTGGCATAATTCATTAGCTAAAGTTTTTTCAGTAAATCCCAGACTGAATTTTTATTTTTCCTCTATCCAAAATGGACTCCACTAATGACTCTGCCCTTTATGTTCAAGGCATATGGAAATCTGCCTCGATTTATTTTCACCAAATCAAATAAACTGAAATTAATCACGGCAAATTTGATAGTTATAATTCTACAATGGTCTGTGAAATATTCTTTGAGTAGCAATTACATCAGAGATAATGATAATACATTATTTTAAATGTCTATCATCATTATTATTAATTTTGTGTCTATTGTCAAGGCACTAATGATAATGAGCTCTTTGGAGATTTAGGTGGATGGTACATTATTTCCCTAGGTGTTCCCAGTGTAATGCAGAATTCAGTAACGATTAGTAATAGACCCTTGAAAGAATATAAACATGGGATGAATTTTTGTTTTGTTTCTTTTCTATGAAAGAAGTACAAATAAAGAGTATTTAGTTATTTTTATTTTAGATTAATGAAATAATAGAGAGCAACCAGCAAGATTCCATGAGGCTTCTTTCTGCAAGAGATGGTGCCTGCTCTGACATCCAAATGGCTGATGCCTCTGCTTACATAGATCTTAAAATCATATCCTGAAAACAAAGATAAGGCAAGTTTACATCAATATTCTTTTATTAATGTGCAATATTTTACTCATAAGGGGAGAATTTGTGACATTCATGTGGACAGGAACAACAAAGCTCACTATACTTACTACAGCTAAAGAATTGCAAGGAAATCAAAATAATAGGCTGCTTAATTTTGTTTCCCCCAAAAAGAAAGCCATCTGTAAAGAAAAAACTTCTGATGGCTTGAATTTTGTATCTTTTCCCACATTAATGTTTGGTTTTTGTTTTGCCTTTTTTTTTAAGGACAGTTTTGGAATATTTGGGCATGGGACATACTCAATTCCTTCTTTTCATTGATCTTACATGTTTCCCAAGTGGGAACACTATTTTTATCTCTTCGTATTTGGTCAGCTTTCCGGCATTGCTTTGACTGCTTTCCCTGTGTTGTTGATGTTGCTTTTATTTTTTTTGTAATTAGAATGAATCCATGTAAGAGCTAATATATAGAGGCTGGAAAGTTCAGCCTTAAACTGTGGCTTACAAGTATGTGAGGTTTTATCTTATGCATCTGTGATTATTTAAAAAAGTTTGGAGTTTGGCTGGGTATTCTTGGTGTGACAGCGTAGCCACAAGTAGCTCATGAGCGTCTGAGACGTCTAAATCAGGGTGTACCAAGTAAAATAGAGTCTATACTGATTCTGAATGTGCCCTTGCAATCACTACTGAAATGTCAGTAGTGAAATACAGTGTCCATTGAAAGTATCTACATTTGGAGGAAGATGCTGAACATTTAGAGAGCTTCCTGAGACAAATAATTAGAATGGTTAGGTGCTTTTTATGGTACAAGATAGAATGTCAATCTATTTAGCTTTACAAATAGAAGGTTAAAGAATGATTTGTTCTTTGTTTCTGAGTACATAAGAACTGCCAGTTTCAATGTTGCAAGGAATGATAATTTACAGCTTAGGGTGTAGGGCCCGGGATTAACATAGCTGAGTTTTAGTTTTGCCATGAACAACTTCTCAGGCCTCAGGCAAATTAAGCAAGCTGTGTATTACCTTTTTTTTTGCATGATTTATGTAAAGTTCAAAGAGCTAAAGAGTAGTACTGGTCTCAAGGAAAGAACTTTAAAATATTCTATTGATTCTCTTAGGCCCTCTAATGAATCCTAGAAAGCAAGTTATTAGATTATTTCAGGGGTTGACTATCCCTCAGTCCTGGTGTTCCTATGGAAATAATGAAGGGTATGCTTACCCTCATATGCCACACTTTCTCTCTTTTCAGCTGAGCACTTACAAAGCACCAGGTAATATTGTTCTCCATAGCACTTGGCCATTTATGAAGCAGTGGCAGTGTGGAAGAGATTACTGCCTCACATCAAGACTTTATAGGGTTTTCAGATATCCCATCAAATGTAGGTTCTACATTAGATTTATTTTTTTAACTCACATAAAAGCCTTTGAATAAAATATTATTCCTGAGTGCTATACACTGTTGGAATTAAAACAAGAAATCCAGAATGATACTTAATAATTTCTCTCTATTTAATGCTTTCCAATTCTGATTTTTCAAAGTTTAGGAAAGAGGATAACATTTTTCTGCAACTAAGAAAACTGAGACCACTGATCCTCTTGTTTACTATCTTCTTCATAAACCTACTTTGTATTTTTCATTCTTACAATGAATAGTGTTTTGGAAATATTAATCCTTCCACTGTCTTCCTTTTTGTCCAGCACAACGGGATGTGACTGTGACAACACCAGATTAAAGCCTTGTGTTTTGCCAAAATTAGAATTAACTGTGATTGTTATTGCTTAGTGCAACAGATTAATTTATTATAATGCTTATTTTTAACAAGTACTCACCTTCACAATTGTTCCATTTTTAGTTTGTGAAATATCAGAGCATTGTATATTGGGCTAGACTTTCTCATCTGACTCTTCTTTGTATGTTTAATTACATGCGTTTAAAATGCCAAAACTGTCAGAAATCATAAGTCTGGAGCCATGTTAACTTATGCCTTTTGCAGAGCTGTGTGGAAAAGTGGATTTCTTCCTCCAAGAAGACCACACATGCATCTTTCCTGGGTCAACTTATTGATGCAAACAGACTGTGACAAATCAACTTCCCCTGTAATTACAGAGACTGGATGTGCAAATACTATTTTTGTTTGTGTTTTGTTTCTTTGTTTGTTCTTCCTCCATCCCCAGCTATGAAAAAAAGCAGGAATTCTTCACTTTTATATTGTGTTCAGTTTTTGGTCTGCCCTGAACTGAATATGGATCTGGATCTGGGCTGCTGTTCTGGTCTTAATAACAAGGATTTTGCTTCAAAAAAGAGTCAAAAAAAGCAGAAAACTCATGCCAAAGTAGAACTGTTTACCTGTTGGGTGAGACAGTTTAGCTCTTTCCGGCTGTTTGACAATCCTGGAGTAGCATTGGGGAAGAAACTGCTGAATGGTGCAGGGAAAGCACTGTACCCGTAGGATGCACGCTGGAATAACAGCACCAACCTTTTATCATCCCCTTCTTTGACCTTCCTCCTCTCTGATACTGTCAGTAGAAAACAAATGCCCTAATGTGGGAATAAACAAGGGTTATTTGGTTAATACTCAGCAATCTAGTCAACAGCTAGGGCAGTCAGTTGGCTCCTACCTTAAATTATGTTCCTTATGGGTTGCTAGCTTGGAGTTATGGCCGTGTAATAAAGTTTTACATTTTTCTAAGTGCTTTTGGCCTCATCCCCAGTCTAGTAATCCCCCTGACATTTCATCTGTGATTCATTCTCACAGAAAACGTTGATTTGTTTGGTGTTAATGACAGTTGAAAGTGGCATGAAAAAAAAAAACCAGCCCAAACCCCTAAAAATCATTCAAATAGACTGAACAGGAGAGGATTAGAAGTGACCAGCTGGCTGAAATTTAATTAGCAGGGTTTGGTCAATGTAAGTAAACTTGCCAAGATTTAGTCTTCTGTTAGGTCATCTGTTTCCTCCTAACTAAACATATCTTGGATATTTATAGACATAAATGAATTATTATTCCTTACCATCTCCAAAACTTGTCATTTATGATATTTAAATGTCAGTCATGAGTGAAAATAAGGAAAATTCTAATGTAATCTCCTGACATCAGACAGAAAAATGTGAAGGGAAAACATTATCTGTTTTGCTTTTCCAGAGGAAAATAAAGTTTAACAACCTTCCTTCCTATTTTACATTTAAAAAAAAAAACCAAATCCAAAACCCTTCACAGAGACATATTCCACACTGTTAAATGTTAATGAGGTATTATGCATTGCTAAACTCAGCTGTATAAAAATATGTTGTGTCAGTACAGAAAAATCTGTACTGGGGGAAGTTTCTTGCTTTACTTCGGCTGAAGCAAAATGTACCTAAGCACTACTTACTTACAGAATAAAGCTTCTAGTCTTGTTCTGTTTCCAGTCTGCAGGTTAAATAGGCTAGGCAAACAGTAGTTTTTACTGTACTTATTCTAGTGGAACATTGGACCATTTGAATCATTTGGGTTTTGTCCACATCTAGCTTCTACTCTTTTATGAACAGAGACCCAATAAAGCAAGCAAGAATTTTGTATTGAATTTAATGGTTGCCAAATTAATTTCGTATACTGAATCATACTGGTTATGCTGTATTAAATTACACTGGTTATTCTTTACATTGGCTATATTGAAGACTATTAGAAATTACTAATCAGTTCATTGAGCGTTTGGTCTTCCCTATTGTTTTAAATGAAGATATAATTGGTTACAATTGATTGGTTACAATTAAGTTGGGGGCAGGATGTTCCTTCTGTTGTAGTGCTTATTAGAATATGGAACTACAGTAAATATGCCAACCTACAAATCTTTCATAACAATTAGTCATGATTTTCTTTATCATTCCTCCTTATCTACTCTAAAGTTGACTGATTTCTTTCTTTAGAGGACCCACATGAGAGTCTTTGGTGTATGCCCTAATATCTGAATGCATTTTGCTTTCTTGCTGTGGTGCTGATTTTAAAATTGCACTCCACTTCTCTACAGGAGACAAACAGGAACACTACTGAAAACACTTCCCTTCCTCTAGTACTTGATATTGCCTAGAATCAGAACACCATCTACTGATAAAATATATATTATGAAAAGCAAAGCTTTAATATATGAAGGTATGTAAACAATAGTGCAGATTTCTGTCTTAGATGCCTTGCATGCAAGTTAAGGTTACATTAGCCTCAGTTAAAGAACAGTTTCAAGGTACTTAAAGAATTCTCAGAGAAATAATCCTGGACATTAATCCTCAAAAATACTGCAGTTACAAGCTGAACGTGGAGTTGTGTCTAGGTCCTGGTCATTTGTATCATATGTTCAATGAGTTTTACAAAATGTATAAAAGTCTACACTGACATATGCAAGAGGAAGGGACAGATGAAAGTGGAATATTAGGTCAAATATTCATCCTGCCAGTGTTGCTACATCTCCCTTTTACAACGAACAGAACTTGCTTAAGTTTAGGATAGCGAATGACCATACAAACCAACAGAGGTCAAATGGGAAAAATCCTGAATCAGATATTCTGGTCAATAAGGTATTGCCTATAAGGTACTCCTCTACCTATCTTGGACCAGCTTCTCTTTCTTCTTTTGATTTATTCTCAGCATCATATCTGTGCACAATGTTTCTGCATCAACAGACAGAACAGTGGCCCAGACTGCACCTCTATTGATTACTGCCCTCCTAGCCTCAGGAGAACCACTTGTCACCTTGTACAGACTATGATGTTTACTGTTGCCAGGAGAACCACTTGTCACCTTGTACAGACTATGATGTTTACTGTTGCAGGGGAAAAAATCTTAGCTGTTGCAAAACAGTTTCCATTGATTTAAGGCTATAGCATTCTAGCAGCTCACTGTTAAATGAACTGTGGGGCTTTTCCCTTTGAATTTTGAGGATGTGCTCCCAAATTATTGGTGTACAGTAAAGACCCCTTTTCTTAACCTTTTCCCATTTTGCCAGCTTTGCCAGTGACATTACCAGAGAACAAGACTTGTCCTGCTGCTGGAACAGCACTGCCATTTCTGCCCAATGAAGGCTATGGTTCTTCCTTAAATGGTTAGAGTTTTGGATGCTGCTAGCAAGAAAAGTGGTGTTGCTGTGCCGTTAAGTCCACCACTGCTGAGTCCTATTGTTTACTATGAAGACTGAAATGTTTTACAGAGGGAAGAAGTAAAAAATCCCCTATATCCACCCTGAAAAATCACCATTAAAATAAATACACCCCTTCTTGCTTTAAAAGTACAGTTTTGTAGTGGCAAACAAACAATTCTTCTCCCTTTTCATGGCTCTCTAACAAAAAGAAACACTACGTGTTTGAGTAGATAACAAGAGGTACTGTTAAGATACAGAAAATTGAAAACCTAGACTGCAATAAAATTGCAGACACAGGGGAATTACTAATAGCTTCTCCATGTTTTAGTAGAACACTTCCTTTTTATTCACCCAGCAAACAGTGTTCACAAACAACAGCGAAGAACAAAAGCTGTGATTTATATATATGGACAGGTATACACGCACCCCTGACCTCCTGCCGCCTTCCTCACCCTCAGCACCAGAAGCAATTTATGGAGACCAGTCTAAATAAACATTAAAGAGTCAAGGCCACAAACTGACAGCAAGGAAAATCAATGGCTCCAGAAACCAGCTAGTAGGATCAATAAAAGAGATTAGGCATCACAAGCTAGTGTGGGGCACTTACAGGAAAATGTGGCTTACACTTCATCTGACAGGGCTCTCTCAGCATCAGGATAAAAACTGTCATAGAAACAGAAGCACACTGAGTAGCCAGTGGAAGACGCTCCTTAGCTGCAGACACTACATGCTAACCTGTGAATGCAAGGGATTTATACTGAGGCCACAGGGAATTTCCAATTGCTTTTCCAGAGTCTTCTCACATACCTGTGCCTTTGCCCATAGGAATTGTTTTGGATATAGAGTTGAAGAACTATCTGTTTTTTCTTTGTTTGTTTTGATTTCCTGGATTGCTTTTCAAAACCTTTCCTTACAACCCCTCACGGAGTTACACCTTCCTCTGTGACCTGCACAGCCTACTCTGGGGTAGGAAGCTTCAGTTGAAATCAGTTCAATGCCTTCAGTTTCTA
>NC_134311.1:39884287-40009287 GCF_949628215.1 Phalacrocorax aristotelis
AGGTATTACAGGTCAAAAAAAAATATCTTAAGCTTCATTTAGATTCAATCATCCATCAATGTCACTCATAGGTCATTGCCTGTCAGGGACATAACAGCACTTCACAAATGAGTAGATTCTGCACTAGCTTCAGTTTAAATCTGATGTAAGATAGCCTCATGTGGGCTGCATTGTAAGTGGCTTGTTGTGAAATGAGAAAGCTATGGATTATGTTAGCAGGCTCCAAGTCAGAAAACACAGCTGTTGTTCCAATATAAGTACTATGTGCAGCTTATGGTAGGACCACATAAAAAAACCTGGGACCTCAATAACAAGTAGGGTGTGAACATATTTGTGTTATTGAGGGCCCATATATTCTTTCTTTCCTGTCACTTTTTCCAGTCTGCTAAGATTGCCTGTATTTTATCTGGTTTAGTTTTCACCGTCCAGCTCTCAGCTTACACTATACTTCAATATGCTTGACATTTGAAAGGAAATGTGTGTGCATTTCAACTATTAAGAAGAGTGACCTGACAAACATGCCTTCACATCTCTTAGTAGCATGTCAAAAATAAGATCACTGAGACCTCAGTGCATCCATTCTGTCATATTAATGAAATCCCCAGTAGTCTCAATCTTCATCTTTGCCTTAGTTTCCAAAGAAATAAATAACTCACAAGAGAAGCGAAAGACACACAACCTTGCTATGATTTGGTTTCTCCATTGAGGTTATGTACGCCAGTCATATTGGACTTTTTGATGCTGGATGCTGTACACATCACACAAGTGCAGACCTGGGTCTTTGGAGGAACTGAAATCAATAGGAATTTAGTGTCTAATTACTCTGGAGGATCTGCATTGTAGTTGCTACTTCAAGATGAGAGTAGTATTTAGATTTCTTGAGTCAGCTTTAAGTGAACTGGCACAAGTAAGGCTAGCAGCCTCACTATGATTACATGGCCCTCTGCACAAGTTAGCTGCTTATCCAAGTGGCTGTCCTTACTGGTGACATTTGCAGGCCTTCCTGGGTTCCCAGCTGCTGTGACTGTAGGGCTAATAATGTCTGGAAAAAATAGCGTGTGTGTTCACCCCATACCATGCATGACAATAAAAGTTGGAAC
Source organism: Phalacrocorax aristotelis (assembly GCF_949628215.1). Taxonomy (NCBI): domain Eukaryota; kingdom Metazoa; phylum Chordata; class Aves; order Suliformes; family Phalacrocoracidae; genus Phalacrocorax; species Phalacrocorax aristotelis. The sequence continues at coordinate 39,885,388 of NC_134311.1, forward strand.
ATTTTTATATTACCTGATGGCAATTACAGGAAACAAGACTGACAAATCTTGATCAGAGGACAGAATGACATGGTGCCACCACTGACCCAGCCTTATGATCATGTTTGCAAGAGGTAAACAAAAATTGGTTTTGGTGTACAAAGTTTGTGATAGGACATGCAGAAGGGGAAAGAAGAGAAAGAGACGGGGCAGCTGAGTCAGTGGACAGTTCAGAAGTTAGGGCAATGAGGAAAGCATTTCAGAGACAGTAGATCTATGGAAGGGTGGAATTTAGTGTTCCTGCAGCAGTGTAGAAGAGAAACTAGATCTAACTACGCCATGTGAAGTCCTTTCCTCTACACCTGTCTAGAGTGGTATGCAAGTTTGACTGAAATTTGGCACTATTTTGGTAACATAAAATATTTAGTTAATTTTTGCAGTAGTTGCATTGTTGAAAAAGGTGTAAGAATTGCACAGACTTTACACTGACTTTGCAACAGGATTCAGATTCATTCAAGAGAAAAAGTCTTTCTGCCAGATGCCAGAGGACAGTATCTTTGTCAAAGCTCTCTTTTTGCTTTGCTACAGTGTCACGGCTGCCAGCAAAATCAGGCCATGTGCTATAAATTGGAGCAGAGAAGCAGAAATGAATTTATCCTTGATTTCTCCTTGACTACCATTAAGTCTATGGTTCCATCTTAACTGTCTGGTGCCTCAGTTGCTCAAATATAATTACTTATTAGTCTGCATTGAATGCCAGATTAGTTGAAAAATAATCTCTCTTGTCTGGAGAATGATGGCACAAAGAAAGGGCAGCATGAGGTCGAAGTGAGTAACTGGGGCATAGAGGGAAACAGATGTTTTAAGTCATATTTCCTTTACCCTAAGAAAATTAACAACTATTTTCTGAGTTTAACTCTCAGTGAGATTTAGGTTGAGGAAATTAAAACTAGATTAAGCCGGGCTAGGAAAAAAAAAAAAAAGGTGTATGAGAAAGAGGCCTACTTGGAGTAGCGAATAGCCTTCACCTGCAGAACTCAGTGGCCCGATTCATATTTAAGTGCTTAACTCACTGAGGCAGAGCAGAAGTATTACTGAATCTTTGATATTTAGGCGAGCACTCCAACTACTGGGCTTTTTTTTATTCAAAGATATTGGTTTACCTTGAACTTTCATCTAGTTTTGTGAAATTTGTCTTCTGGTCAAAATTGTATGTTAGCACTAATTTTTCTCCATTTCAGTGAGTCAGCAATTTTCTAACAAAACCTTCTCATCTTGGTTCAGATCTGCTCTGGATCCCAGAGCAGCAGGCAATTCATACTTGGCATGGATAGCTGACCCACTGAACAGCAAACAGTTCATTCGCAGCATCGGAAGTCAATCACTAACACATTGAATAGATTTTGCTCATTTTGTTTAAACAGACAAATGATTCATTTGAGGAAGGGAGTTGTTCCCTGTCATCCGAGGCTTTGAAATTTGGAGTCAATCCAAAGATGACAAGTGAGGGTGGGTTTAAATTTAAAATTCTGGGGAAGCATTTGACTAGGGTTTTTTTTTCTTTTAAATACAATTACCTTGTATTTTCATGATGGTTTTAAGCCCATATCACTGCCAAAGAAACAGGTTATCCTCCCGTCAATGATTGCTTATTTCTATTGTCATGCCCCTCCCTCATCTGTGTGAGTACAAATATTGCTGTAGTCTTCAGGCGCACTTTTGCAGAGGATTGATCCACATTAAAACTAGACCCCTTTTTTTTTTCTGGGTTACTTTTAAACTAGATCAGTTTCCCAAGTCACAGGATGATTGATGTGTATGAACCGAGTGTCCCAGAGTCTGATGCTTCTCTCTGGGTCCTCCATTCTTTTATTTTCAGTTTCTTCACTAATACAGAAGCCATCAGAATTGTTTGCTTTTGAGATGCTGCCATCTCTGGCAGATGCTAGGTTGATGGTCATTTGTGATTTCCTGAAATATCTGCAATTTGAAAAATACTTCAAAAACCAGAAATGACCAAGACATTTCATGTATCAAAAACTAATATTCACAAAAGGTCGCAGTTGCTCTGTCTGAGCAACACACAGTCCTAGCACCTTTTCTCTGCAAATGCCTCTGAGTAAAGCCACAAATGAGGGTGAACTCATTAAAGAAAGTTCACTTTAATTCAAATAAGTGACAATAAAGGACTATGCTCTAAGTTTATCAAGATCCTTTAAAAAGTGCAAAGACTGAGACTGAACTAGAAAAGCACTCCCAAGGATATGTATTGAAAGTGATGTAAGCAGAATTTGAAGCAGGAACTAATATAGATCAGATGTCATCTAAATTTAATATCCATTTGCATTTGTACATTGTTGAAGGGAGGAAGACATGGACTTGAAACGTCCAACTGCCTGATCACCAGAAATTCTATGGCCATGCCTTCAAAGTATCTCTGGCCTTTGCTCATCTGAGCTGTATCAGAGGAGGACATTACAGTCCTAAAGTCCTAGTTTCCCTGACCTTGTTGGAACTATATAAGGTGGTCAATCATAAGATGAAGTGTCAGTGAGGTTATTATTCTATTTATGTCTACATAATGTGAGTATGAAGGGCTACTCAATCAGAACGGTAGAACTGTAACGCCACTTAAATGGAGATGTGAGACAAATGCACAATGATCATGCAGTGAAAGGTGAAAACATAAAATGAAATGCAAGATGGAGCATTCAATATTTCCACAGTGGTATGTGAAGCATGCTTCACGACCATAGCCAAACCTAGCTAGGATCATAATGAGAAGAGCTGAACTAAAGTGGTAAATGTTTCCACACCTCTGAAAATAGTTTGAATGTCATTTCATTTTCATTACAGGAAGAGCTGAGGATTGCTTCTGTGAGACCTTGATTCTCATTTGCAGTTAAGGTCCATCACACTGATCTGACAGTGAGTGAAATGGGCTACATGTTCGTTATGACCACTAAAAAGCCACTGTATTTTTATGGTATTTGCTGGCTGCCACTTAGTCTTCCTTGGGCTTTAGGAATGAGACTGTATCTTAAAAATTGTTACTACCCAAAACCTGACAATGGTTTTGATCTACCTTTGTAAAGTACGTGTTGCAATAGAATTTTGGACTATTTCTGGTGTTACTGCAGTACAAAGTGTATATGACCTGTCTTCACCTAAAAGGCTAACTTCAGGTTATGACACATTAACATGGTAACTATGTTTGCAAATTTGTCTTTCCCCTGTCTTACAGAGAAGATGGGGATATGGATGCTACTTACTGTGAGAAAATAAAAAAGTCATCATTTCACCCCGTTTGGAATTTAATTAACTAAAATATCTCTTTTCACATGTAAATGTGCTAATGTGTGCAAGTGCCTCCTGAATTTTTTCCATGCATCTATTTGCATATATTTGTAAGTTCCAGGTCCTATTGCTTGACTGTAAGTAGATTTATTTTCATATGGATCTCTGCACCACAACTTCTGAAAATCTAGCCTTGAAAACAAATTTCTTTCAGAGGACAGGAGTACATTAAAAAACTTTGTTTTAGGGTTTTTTGTTGTTTTGAGGTTTTTTAATTCTTTGAAATATACATCTGTGCCAAGACACATAGTAAGTGTAATGTGTCAGATATATCCCTCCATCCAGATGCCCTCTGCTCAAAATTATGTAGCACTTGTCTTTTCCGAAGTCTAGCTTTTTGATTTCTACTTTTGGACCTCAATCTGGATTATTTATTTTAAGAGACAACAAGTGTTTGTGCCGAAAGTCCCCTCCATGTTGAAGTTTTTTATTACTTGTTTCTGGGGTTTGCTCTTGGTTTTATCCATATGGCTGCCTCTAAAGTGCACATTTTGTAACGCAGTGAAATAATCAGATCACGTTTATTATACAAAATCACAGCCTCTAACCATGCAGTAAATATGACAACACTTCAGAGTTGTCACCTGGGAAGGCTCTAATCCCATAAAAGCTCAGCTGAAAAATGTAACCCAGGTTCAACTATTGCTTGGTAAAGGCCTGCTTTAGAATGGTTCTCAACATCCAGGGGCCTCTGTGGAGACATACTGGGACCACTCAGAGCTTTCCCATAATGATAAAAATGCAGCTGTGCCACAGTTTTGAAACTTGCTCTGTAAAGTGATCGAGACTCTACAACCCAGCATAGCATTGCATTTAGTTAAAGCAAGTGAAGCATGGTTAGTTCAAGGCAACTTTCCTATAAAAGGGAAACTGCTTTTCTTACTCCAGTGAGAGGGAGCAGAGACCTGGATGCTTCTGACATAGAAAGAAGAAAAAAGTGAGAAGAGAAAAGAGCTGAGGTAAAATGAGGGGAAGAGCTTTGGAGAGCAGAGCAAGCAGCATTTGCCTTTGCATGGAGAGGAACAGAAATATGGAAGACTGTGATGGCATCTTTGGCAAGGATGCACCACTAACATGCAAGACCCTCTCAAAGCCATGACAGCAGTCAGTCCAGTTTTCCACAGCCCTGGCATAGGAGATGTAAGTAGTGAGGCCATGGCTGTTTTCTGGCCCCTGAATTTTGCAGACATGGGCAACCACCTACTTAGCATGTTCCTAGAGCAAGTCCTGGATGGCAGTCTGTACATTGTAGACCAAACCAAACCAAAAATCCTGCTGCCAGATTTGTTATGGTTTAAATTGTATGTTCATTTGAGGTCTTCCGATCCTGTTGAAATGAATTAGTGTCTCCCTTGCTTCCAGAGTAGCTGGATCATGCTCTGCTTCGCAGGTGTATATAAATGATTCACAAGATGTGAGGTAGTAACCAAACAGAGACCATTTTGAAATAACCAGAGATGTGTTTAAATACTTTTCATTGTTGCACATCCATGGAAATAATGCTTTTTCAAAAACTTGTTTTTACCCAAATAATTACAAGGGTTTTATTAAATAATTTGCCTCTGTTTTCCCTTCTCTTTTCTTTCTTTTGTCTCTGAGAGAGCTTTGTTTCCCTGCTTGCTCTGTAGGTCAACTTGGGAATTATTTTCTCAGCAGTAAGCAGCGTCTCATGAACATTTAGCTTATTATAAATGCATCTCCCTCAGCAGCAGGATATTAAATGACCAACATGCAGAAACTGAATGAAGAAAATAATGGGAATCCTGACCAAAAACAGAGGTAAGACAAAATACTGTAATGCAGAGGCATTCTAAGAAGCTCTGTTAGGAGTGCCCCCTCTTTCCCTCAATGTGTATCACTGGCTGCACCTTGTTATAAGATTGCAATAAACTGAACTTGGATTAAGAAGTTTTACATGTCAACCCCTTAGGGCAGCTGATTATAGGTTTGACCTTTTGAGATTCTGTATATTTCCCACTTAATCAGTGCTGGAATGAGTTGCTGCTAAGTAGGATCTATGGGAACCCTATGGGAAAAGCAGCACCGTCTAAAAATAATAAGTCTCTTTCCCCCTCCCTCCTCTCCTCTCATTTTGAGCTCTATTAGGCCATGATAACAGTCTTAATCTAGGCTACACAAAAGCATAATATAGCATATGATGTTTGCATTATACTGAGAAAAAGAGGCTTGAGACAGGCTTTTGGCAGCCAGGAATGTAAATGAAACTTTACAACACTGTTAAGAAATGCTTCACTTTCCCCCTGCCCATTTTTCTTTTTCATACTAAGATATGTTTGGTTGAGCTAAGGACTTGTGAAGCTTTTAAAATCCAGTACATAACACTTTGACAGAGTAATTGGTTCTTTTTTGCCTGGCCAATAATGCAAAATTGAAACCATCTCAATTTTGTCTTGTTACAGTAACACACTTGGTGTTTTAGATATAATCTCACATAGTAGTCAGTTCAGTCATCAGTTCGTCTCTCAATAGTTGTGGCCTGTAGGCTTTTTTCCTGCCATCCACTTTGGTTTCTTCTTCTCCTCCCCCTTCCCCCACCCAGGCCCCCCTTCTCCTCTCACGTCCTCCTCCCCTCAATAACTGTCTGTGAAACTGAACAGCATAATAGATGTAATTAGACCTTCAGTAATAGGACTGAATGGAGCAAGCAATGAGACTCCTTCTCGGGAAGCAATCAGTGCATTAGGTCCCCAGGACTGAAACTGCATTTAACAAGGTTTGGGGCTTAGGGATTGTCGGTCTAGGCTTCTGCTGTTTCCCCAAGAGAAAGCGCTACCCAGAATGCAAATCTTCATTTACTATTGCTACAAAAAGGAGGAAAAGAACATTAGCCACTTTATTACACACATAATGAAGCAAACTGTACCTGTTAATATATTATTTTTAGTAGTAAATCAACTGTTCACAAGTGCTAGTAAGTAAAATATATTTCTTCTGTGCTCTCAGACTATTTCCCAGGTTTTCCTCATCCATCATTGGAAGAAGATGGTTTTGAATAGTGTCAAATCAAAATATACTTTGTCAAATGGACACTAGCATGTTTACATGTAGATTCAATGATTAGTCTAATAGAGTTGTTGAGACACAGTCCCTTTCAAGGGGAACGTAGGTGTGGCAAAGTTTACATGTGGTCTGTTGATTTCTGTTCCTAACTGTGTAAGTTGGTGTTTGCCTGAAAAAATTACCTCTTCAAAATTAAATCCTTTCGTCATTCAGGTCTTAACCCTCTCTAACTGGACCCTCTCCCTTCTTCCAGTTTCCCTTCCGTAACAGGATGTGGTATGTACTTTCATATACGTTCCTTGGTGGTCATTTTTATCAGGTTGTGCTTCCTTATTTCTATCATTTGTTACCCAGACCTTGATATATATGGGGATTAAGGAGAGGAGTTTGGTCCTCATTCAGTGATGGATCTTCTGCATGATCTGGTCCACAGACAGGAAGAGGGGCATAAAGTCAGAGACATCCAAAAACAGATTAATTCTTCTGAGGTCACTGTTCACAGAGTGGGAGGAGAGGGAAAGGCTCATAAAACCCAAAGAAACCCTTTGTCCCATATCATGGCACATGTGTTGAAAGCAGGCAGAGGAGGTCAGTACGCTGCACTGATATTGACCAGAAGCCTGTTCCATGTTCAGAAGCCAGTGACCCCAGAACAGCCAACCTGGACAGGCACTGCACTGCACACCCAGTGTGGATTTCAGGCTGTGCTGTACCATGTTGTGCTGTGCCATGTCGTGCCACACGCATCCCTCAGCCACAGGATGGATGAAACCCATGCATGGTGCCAGAGGAGCCTGCAGGCAGCTTCTGCTTGGCACTACAGTTACACCTCCTGTGTGGCCTGCCCTTGTCTAACTGTGTGGAAAGAAGTCCTTATGAGAATGTCTTTCAGGAACAGATTTGTTTTGTTGTAAGGAAATTACATATGACCTCAAATGACTGAAAGGGAGAGCTTCTCCATTCACACAGGATCTACTTTGTGTAGCATGTCATGGGAAAATTCATCAGGGCTCTGCCTGATGCTGCATGAACATGGGGTGCCCAGCATCTGGTGGGGTGTAAGAAGTTACTCACTGCCTTTATTCCACGTCTGCGTTATTAAAGCAGTTACCTTATTAAGCTATTTGTTGCTGGCCCTTTCTTCCTGAGACCCAGAAAGATTGCCAGCTCGCTCTCACCTCACCTCTCCTCACCCCTGTCCCCATGGTGCAGAACATGCACATAGAGTTTATAACATTTTCCAGGCTTTCCTCCTCCATAAAAAAAAAAGAGTTCTGAGCTATCTGCCACTAGCAAAGCTGCCACCTTACCCAAAGTCATTTCTTGAACCCATTCCCCCTAATTGACATTTTCTTCCTCTGACATAGGCTATCAAAATCTTTGTGTTCTTCTATCAACAAGCATTTTTTCCCACTTCTCCACCTACAAATTCTTATTTCCTCTGCATTTCCACAAACCTTCTCATCACACTTACTGCCATGCATAATCGTTGTATTTATTTCGGATGATGTATTTTTTCAGACACAGCTTTAGCAATTTACAAGCTTTCTTTTTCCCTCAAAATTTTTTCAACCCCAATACACTGTTTAACAAAAGTTAGGTATAAATGGTTTCATTCACTCCAAACTTTCACCAGAACTCTGTTAATAGTTAGATTTAAAATAACACTGATTATGTACATGTTATATATAATAAATCTTGCATTTGCCTCCGGATTAAGACATGGGTTTAAAGCAATTTTTTTTTTTATTTTGGTCAATTCTTAGATTAATTTAATAATTACTTCCCTCATTTTCTGGGATGCTCTCTGTGGAAACCTTAGAATTATGTTATACAATGTTCTCAAACCTATAATGGCACTGTGAAATATATCAAAGTTTACTGTTATAGTGATGATAATAATTTAAGAGTTAGGTTGCATGCAAGTGTAAGGCTTAAAGATGTTTGTTCTCACCTTTATTTAAACAAGATCATAAACACAGGTTCGAAGGAAAAACTACACATCTTTTTGTTGAAGTTGGAATAGGAAAGGAGATTTTGTGCTGAAATTTTTTTGGGTTCTTGCTAATTCAATATAGCTTTCATATCAGGAGTCACAAAATAATCTCAGAGCAATGTCTTCGCATTGTTCTAAAGTACTTCCATTAGACTCTCAGATCAATACAAACCAGCTGTGCTTCTTTGACACAGATCAAGGTTCAAAACTTGCCATGTATTTTTTGGTCTTAACTATGGGGTTATTTTGTGGTTATCTTTGATCCTTCTCAGTGTCTGAGTGAATCTGCAGCTGGCTAAGATTGAAGCTCTACTGATCAACCCATCCTTATGATACACTGCAAAACTAACTTGAAAGTTAACTTATATCAATACAGCAACTTGCCCAGGCCCCATGGGTGCAGGGGGCTAATTGAAAGGAAGGGGATAATCAAACCATTGGCTTTGACTACGTATAATGAGCAGTGCTATGGGACAAAATCTATTATCAAACTAACCCTGAGAGATTTGAAACAGAGTAGCCTCATTCTACACAATTAAAAGCTTTTTTTTTCAGATCCAGAGGACACATCTCATCCAGAGATGTCAGAATTACAAAGGTACTTCTAAAGCTATGGTCAATCAACAACACTGATATTAAGTCCCTGAACATATGTTCCCTGTGTGAAATTAATCTTTGCAGGATCAAAGAGATAAATGCCTTCCAGATTACTAAACCATTGAAACATCAGCTCTTGTAGTGAAGCAAGATCACAAATATTACAAAAATTTCATATACTAAATAAAGTTGATAGGTAAAGATTCAGATATTTTAATATGAGTTTAGAACAATAGTTCATGTTTTGTCTGTTGACAGCCCATATAGAACACTTAAGGAATTTGGAAACACAGTAGCTAAAAGGTGATCCTCTTAGCTACTGAAATATCAGTTGAAAATACCAGAATTGCTAGTATAGTTGCAATCAGAGCTGAGTGAAGTAATGTGCAGCTGAGATTTTCCCTGCCCTCCTCTTTTAGCCCTCCCTTAGATTTTGTGTACCTGGACTAAAATTAACAGTTTTAGTCTATCTTAGAATATATGTATGAACACCATGTTTCCAAGAATGAAAATGTAATACTAATGTTGAATGCAATGAACAAAGGGAGCTTCATTTCAGCTCACCTGGGACAGGGTCCATTTGTGAACAGCTGTATTTTATTTTCTCTTCCAGGTGAGTTGTGAATGTGCCCTGAGTTTGTTGTGCAATGGTGAACTATACTCATTAGTTAAATCTGTTATAAGCATCCCCTCACTTCATTTTTTGATTACTTGTACAGTATCTTAAAAAATACATAATTCAATATTTCCATGTGGATCACTTAACAGATATGTTAAGGAGGTTCATGTTGTCATAATAACGATATAGTGTACCTTCAAGTACAGAAATCTAGCACAACATTACAGTTGGCAGCAATTTTCAAATACAACTGTGGTGGGTTGAACTTGGCTGGCTGCCAGGTGCCCACCAAGCCAGTCTATCACTCTCACTCCTCAAAAGGACAGGGGAAGAAAACACAACAAAAGGCTTGTGGGTTGAGATAAGGACAGGGAGACTGCTCACCAGTTACTGTCATAGGCAAAACAGATTTGACTTGGGGAAATCAATTTAATTTATTGACAATCAAATCAGAGTAGGATGATGAGATATAAGAACAAATCTAAAAAACATCTTGCCCCCACCCCTCCCTTCTTCTCAGGCTCAACTTCACTCCTGACTTCTCTACCTCCTGCCCCCACGTGGTGCAGAAGGAGAGGAATTGGGATTGCAGTCAGTTCATCACATGTCTCTTCTGTTCCTTCTTCCTCACGCTTTTCCTCTACTTCAGCATGGGGTCCCTTCCACAGGAGACAGTCCTTCATTAACTTCTCCTATAGGGGTCCTTTCCCACTGGTTGCATTTTTTCAAGAACTGCTACAACATGGGTCCTTTACACAGGATGGAGCCATTCAGGAATGGATTGTCCCCCGTAGGGCCACAGTCCCTGCCAGGAGCTTGCTCCAGTGTGAGCTTTCTGCTGAGTTACATCTTCCTTCAGGGCACATCCACCTACTCCATCATGGGGTTCTCCACAGGCTGCAGGGTGGAGATCTGCTCCACTGTGGTCCTCCATGGGTGGAGGTTTCCCTCCTGCAGGGGTATAGCCTGCTTCACCATCATCTTTACCATAGGATGCAGGGGAATCTCTGTTCCACGGTCTGGAGTATCTCCTCCCCCTCCTTCACTGACCTTGGTGTCTGCAGGGCTGTTTCTCTCACCTTTTCTCTCACCTTGCTCCCAGCTGCTGTGACACAGCAGTTTTTACCATTTCTTAAATATGTTGTCACAGAGGCACTGCCAACAACACTGATTAGCCTAGCTTTGGCCAGCAGTGGGTCCATTGTGTAGCTGGCTGAAACCAGCTCCATCCAACATGCGGACAGCTTCTGGCATCTTCTCACAGAAGCCACTCCTGCAGCCCTCCAGTTACCAAAATCTTGCCATGTAAACCCAATAATACAACAAAATCTCGGACTTCTTTCTGAGGTCTATGAATGTACTTTTATCCAGGGATTTTCCATAGTTGGGCTGCAATTACTGGGACAGTATTATCTAAATAATTATACTGACAATTTTCCCACCTCCTACTTAAAGCTATAGAGTGAACCAGTCTCTTATTTAAAAGAAGATAAACTTAAAAGCAAGTTATAACTCTTGTGTAGCTGCTGTATTATATCCAGAGGATTTGTCTGAAGAAAAGAGTAAATAGGACAATTATCATAAAAGGTCCTATTCACTTGACTCCTACAGTTGCTAAAAATGAAATGTTTTTGCCCTTCAGTAGATGTCTGCTTTGTCCAAATAGGTCTCACTTTTCAGTGTATGTAAAGACTTACACTAGATAATATATATTACGTGTTAATGACACAACTTCAGAGCTAAGACCTGGAAAATACTATCTCCTAAAAAAATGCAAAGCCTTTTGAACCAGCTTTGAACAGTACATTTGCTATATTTCATTGCTTAATCAACTTTCATAAAGCTTTTCTTTACAGGTGTCTCCACTTCCCAGGCTGGGCTTAAAAGCCTGCAGCTTAATTGTGGACACAAATTTGTGTACCTAAGCCTGTGAATGCACTGCTGCCAGAATCAACATTAGGTAGCAAGAATTGCTGGAATTTGTAGTGCAAATGAACATAAATGTTCAGATAGCATTTCATATAACTTTCACAGAAAACCAGGGATATCAGCACTCTTCCTATCTTTAATGTAAAGACATTTTTAAAATGTCTTTAACTGGATTTGTACTTTCTAAGTTTGTATTGATCCAGTGGTGTTAGCACTTTTTCACTCACTTTGGGCTTTTTTTTCACAGAGTCTGTAACCCACACAAAACAAAAACCTATTCTTGCAGAATATGCTGAGGATAGCAATGAAGCTTTAAGTAATAACTCTAAGTTCTATGTGATAAATCATATTCTTGCGCTGCTGCTGGCAGCAGCTTTCCACCTGACCTAGAGCATTTTTCCATGACTAGAACCACCCTCTGCAGGTGTCTTTCAATTCTACAGAGTGACTGCAAAATAGCTTCTTGAGATTTGCAACCTTTCCTGTAAACTCAGCCTAGCAGAGAAAAGTATGTTACCAGTAGTTGCCAGGAAAAAACAACACTCAACTCTAAATCAGACTCCAGAACACTACTCAGTAACAAGAAAACCTCCAGTATTCTGCTGATGAGAGTTCTGCTCACCACATAGTTCAGTCTTATACTTCGCAAAATATGTGATAATTCCTTAACAACTCTGCTCAAAATTTTAAGGGACTTGACCGCTGTGTGAGGTCAAGGTACTAATACATGTACTTGAAATAGAAAAGCATGCACTCTACTTCTCCTTTTTGTGCCTTGCTACACCTTCTGACTCATAGCACTGTGACAGGCAGCAACCAAGAACAGAAAGGGAGAAAGAGGTGCAGGTCCTTCCTGTCACTTGATTATTGGGATAGAAATCATCTGCTCCAGCAGCAAAAATTTGAACAGACAGCAGCAACAACTGTAGAGGGAGAAGTGAATTAATGAGGAAATAGCAAAATTAACAGACACAATAGTGTGTGGAGAACAGAAGTGAAGAATGCAAGAGGGAGAAGAGATTAGGATGGTAAAAATAAAGGAATGACAAGAAAAATTGAAAGAGGAATAGGCAAAGGCAAAGATAAAAACATTGAACACTTTCACTGAACGCTTTTCACACAGTGAAAACACTGAAGTAAAAAGAACACCAATCAAGGAGGAATCAATCAATTTGGAAAATAAATATCTCAATTTAAAATTATTTTTTTAAAAATCAAAATTATATTAAGGAAAAGAAGAAGAAAAAACATAAGAAGTTGCATTATAATTTACTGTGGACATTGTTGGATGCTTAGAACTAAATTTTACCAAGTTATTATGTAATATTATAGCTCACATCAGGGTATCTGAGTGTGGGTTGCCACTTCTCTCAGCCCTCACAGTGAAGAATCAGTTCTAAAATAAGTTCTGGTTGTCTTAGTTGCCCTTCAAATACCCACCCTGAAAATTAAAAGGAAGACCTCAGGGTCCCTTAAATAACTGCAGATTTTATTGCTTATTAACTATATGCACACATCAAATGCAATTGTAAATTGAGTTTGCTTGCTGAGAAAAATAGAACACTGATAGAGTCTGGTGAATTATAGCTAGCCAGATCCTGGATCAGCACGTCACTTGCTTCTGATACCCCTGTTTCAAGGGTGCTTTTAAGGATTTTACCTGGGTAGAGAGACAGGTCTCCATTCCAGACTTGTGCTCACAGTTATGCTGTGAATTCCAAGGAGAGTTTACGTTAGGACTATAAGTGGGAGTGAGGGAGGAAAGATACCTTGAAGATTACTACCTCCCATTCAGAAGACATTGGCATGCTTTTCAAATGAATAAGGGTAACTTGTGACTTGTTGCCTTGTATTATTTCATGGATACCTTCTGAAAAAATACCAGACTTGCACCATATTTTCCTCAACTGGGTGCTATTCAAACACAGAGCAGAAGAGGTCTCATATATAGTTACCATGCTGCTGTGTGAAGAGGGGGGATCTGAGAAAACAATCAGTCAACTGGTAGGATGGGTCGACAGCTTGAAATTCTTCAGTCCCTAAGTTCACTGAACTGAAGACAGACATGCAATGTTCTTCCAGTATTCACTGGATGTTGGGAAAACACTCCTTTATGAGCACTCTGTGGGCTGTACCTCAGTGCTCATCTTTGCACACTGAAAGACAGCAGATGACATTCAGAATCTACCAGAGTTAATTAGATGTTTGTCACTGATGTCAAGAGAGACAGGACTACTAACAAGATATCCACTTGTTTATTGAGCTTTTGTGTTTGGTGAGGCTGGTAAGGACTAGTCATTTTTGTGGAACAACTGTATTTTGCTCAGAGACAATAAGAAAGCTGTTAACAAGCCTTGGAGCCTCTTGTTTTCCCGGAACAAAAGAGTGCATAATTTTTCTCTGTGAATGAAGGACAGAAATACCCTTTTATCATTAACAGGCTGCAAATGAGAAAACAAAACCCCAGAGTTGTCCCTCTGTTAAATGGTTTTAGTGTTCCCATCAGGTTACATAATATTTCATACACTGATACTTTTAATTCTTATTTCAGAACAAAGAAGAGAGAATCATAGAATCATTTGACTTTTAAAAAGCTTTGGGAAGGAAAATGTTCCAGATTAGGATATAAGTTCATTAGTCCAAGGTTGAAAGATTCAGTTTAAGTAATGAACGGCAAATCCTTAATAAATCAGAGCCACATGCTTTTACTTGTTCTTTGATCATCTTACTCCAAACTTGTTGATTTTCATCACTGGAAAAACTTAACACTATTAATTCGAATCCCCAAGTAATATTTTGAGCCAGAGCCTCAGTTTATGTTCACGTCTTGAAGGTGTGCTGTTCACGCTAGAAGAAACACTGCTCTTACAAGAGAAATTTTCATCATATGATTACAAAATGCACATTGGTAATACAAGTGTCATTATTCAAAAAGCAAACAAGATGTCTACATTGTACTACAATTTACTTATAACAAAGATATTTCCCTAATTATGTATTACTTAAACAGATTCTTTAAAGATTTTAGGTATTTTGAGCCATAATTTAATCTAATGGGTTTAGTTATAGATGTTAATAAATTCAGATTACTATATCTGTTAATTTTATTGAAAAATCAAGAGAGTTGGTGCTATTTCCTTATGGTAATGGGTCAGTTCGGTAATTTTCTGTCTGGAATAAAAGGGGAAGGGATGAGGTAGCAACAGGGACAGCAAGTCAACAAATAAAGCAGAATCTGCCTGAAAATCATAGAAGGCTGGGGCAAGCAAATACAAGATGGCAATATGAAATAAAGAATATATAATGAAAAAATATAGCTCTTTGGTAAATTTGATTATGTGCATTAAAACATTAATATCCTCTGTGAGTGCTGGTACTATTCACACAGCAAAAAGCTTGGATACAGTTTATTGTCACAAAAGACTGTTCAAAGCTTTCTGTGTTCAGTGAACAAATCATTTCCTCAGAATCATCAAGGAAATTCATTTCAGACTCTTAAGAAGGGCTAAACCATGTTTTTAGTATAATAGAGACCATGCAAACTTGTGTATCACTATTCATTTACTAAAAATATAAAAGTTTGAAGGGCTTCCTTAGGTGATAATTTTAAAACCAAGAAAGCAGAGC
Organism: Phalacrocorax aristotelis; assembly: GCF_949628215.1. Taxonomy (NCBI): domain Eukaryota; kingdom Metazoa; phylum Chordata; class Aves; order Suliformes; family Phalacrocoracidae; genus Phalacrocorax; species Phalacrocorax aristotelis. The sequence continues at coordinate 39,900,513 of NC_134311.1, forward strand.
AAGAAAGTGAAAGAAAGGGCCAAAAGATAACTTTATATGAAGTTTATTGTATCTGTTACAGTGATACTCTTTTAGCAATCTCTCTCTCTCAATATGAAAGTAAAAAGAAAAGTAACAGAGGAAAAGAAAATAGAAGAAACCAAAGATATTGTATAGATATGGTGACTATGCTTGATGTTTTATCTAATGAATTAACCTTTAGTATTATTTGTTTTAATTCTATTTTCTGCCTTCAGCTGAAAGTTGTGGGCAAGCTTTTCTCAATGCGATTATATTAATACTACTAATGACTGGAGGATGCCAGAACAACACAGGGCCTCATAATTTTGCTCTGATACTGGGTTTTTATGGATATGAACATATGTTTTAGAATTCCAGTTCTGGGAAGAGCTCTTTCCTTTTTCTTTCTAAGGTACTCAGTACAAGAAGTCTTGTTACCGGTGGGGGCACCTGATTGCTATTTTAATATAGCTACTAAAATAGTAATTCTATGTGGTTTATCCTGATTCTTAAAAATCACCTGAAATACCTACCCAAAAGTAATGAATATCTGAGGATTAAATTTTGCACAGCAAATTCCAGCCTCAGTAGGTGGTCAAGGTTTTATACACCTAAAAACAGTATTTAATGACTGAAAAGTTGAGATGTCTTATGTAATGCCTGCTCTGCTAGGTACATTAAAAGTTCCCTTTGATATGTGCAAGACTGGGTGCTGTCAAAATGTCACTGAATTACCGACAATAATTGATATTAATTATAAGTATAGGTTGGGTTTTTTTATTTGTTTGGAAACACATCACTCTAAACCATGTTCTCAAATTGTTTTTTGCAAAATTCATTACCTTGAACAACTTTAAATGAACAGTTCCATACTTCTTAAACATTCATATGTCTCTGTTTTTAATGGAAAATTGTTTGTGGGGTTTTATTCCCCAGTTCAAATCAAACCTAAAAAGAAAATTGGGCTTTGTAATTTTGGTATGCTGATGATGTGCAATGAATTGTGTGCATAAAAATTTTTAGAGGCTTCAAATGCACTAGCCTTCTTTGCACTCCTGCATTAATCATTACCTGAGTCATTTGTCCTTTAAGCTGTGCATACAGATGTGCATGCTATATGATCTCTGGTATCTCAATTATAGCAAGATTTCTTAGTTAGCTACACTATACCATCAAAACCTAATTTGTGTTTCAGAAGAGTGAGGGGTAATTCCATTAGTGTACTTACTCATACCTCTTCAGAGAAAGGAAAATTGTATGGTATTTGTGACCAAGCATGTCTTATGGTTTTAAAACGCAAATCCATATTTTAGTTATGACTTCAACCTTGACCTCAGAGTTAAACCCAGTGTTTTATCCATTTGCTCTCTGAAGCTTGAAACAGGATGCGCATGTGAAATAGGTATTTAGAAGTAGTTTTGCCTGATTTGCATACTGCCATATTTGTAATTATTTTTGTTTGACATGGTACAACTGCAACTAGCATAAAATCAAAGGCAGTAAACCAGTAAATTGTTTTGCTGCTTGCCTGTTAGCAGCATGCTAAGAATGCTAGTGTACGTCACTAGGAAAACTAACAAGAATTTTAAGCTCCAAGCCTAAAAATAAATTTTCTTTATTTCCCCTCCCCCTCTTTTTTGCTTTTTAAATGTAGATACTATATTTCATGCCTTCCTTTTCCTCCTTTGAAATCAGTTTATCCCGTGTAATAAAGTTTGGAAATGGTTTGCTAGCTTGTCAAAAGATTTGTAAGTCACGGATAAAAAATCAAGCTTGTTGACTTCTGCACAATTAACAGAATCACAGATAGACTATTTCTTGGCCTATTTTCTCAGTCCAGGCATCAGTGCATTATCCACATCACAGAATTATCCGTAATTATCCACATTACAGGAATTTTCTCATATTAAAAAGAGGGTCACTAGTCCAAGAAAGGTAAAGTTGCTCCAGGAAAATAACTTTTTGTTTTTAATGGTTCTTCAACAACGACTCCCAAGATTATTAGAAAAAGTAGTTTCTTTCAGTATTTTGAAATACTTATGTATCATTGTAGTCCTGGAGAAACTCTCATAATGGAGTATTTTGGTCTTTTTATTGTACATTTTAATTTTTAAGCTGCTTGTCCAAAATTAATACAAAAAGTAAAAAATCCTTGTTCCAACATGCATGAATAGGCTTTTGTGCAGAAGGATGTTAACATTCAGGGAATTTTACTTACTATTCCTTTTTATTTTAATATATACTTCCCCAGTGAGATAAAGTTCCTACTGTTAACACTGTAACACTGTCTTAGCTTCACTGCACACAGTTTTTATTGTGCTGGGTAAGCACGCCAATCTCTTTTTAGATCAGATTTTTAGAAATTATTTTTACCTCTTTTTTCAACTGTGGTAGATTAGCTAGGGTAAACCTTCAGAAGGGAGAAAGCAAAGAAGATTTTTCATTGTTCCTAATAATGGAGGGCAACAAACTTGGGACCATCTTCAGAAGAATTTGATAGGTGCTGATACAAGTTTCCACTTCATATAACAACTCTGTTGCTAACAACTGCTATTGGGCTCCTTAGGTCACTATTTTTCTTAAGCAAGATAATACATTTCAAACAGTAGCAATTGTTTGCATTAAAAATAGGGCAGAGTTACAGAGAAGAGCAAGACTAAATTCTCAGGCCCTCAGACTTTTAATATTAAGCCTGTCTTTCCTAGTGAAGATGAAAAATACGATTCAAGTTGAGGGCAAACTAAATTATATTCAAGATTAGCACAGTTCTTAAATTATAAGAGTTGACACGTCCATCCAACCCATGTCATTTAAGCACAATAATGTAATATGTACTTAATGAGAGGTTTAATCAGAAATTTAAAAAACCTTCTGTTTTCCCAGTTCAAGATGTTTATTTATACTGAACAACAGAAAAGATTGACTATAAGCTAGAATGTGACCAAAAAACTCTGAATATTATCTCTTGCCATATTGCTAAGGAAAACACTTTTTGAAGAGACAGTTGAACAGATTCTGTTTTAAGCCAAGTTGGGAGTTAAAATTATTACACATTTTTACTAACATTGCTAGTATTTGGTTTTTACTATCTCTTCCTTGGATTAACTTGAATGTGTTGCATTTAAAATGCAAATAGAGGTCTATATCAACAGTCTACAATTCCTGGTGAAACAGTAACCATTTAAGTTTATGGTGGTTTTGACATAGCTCCCATCTTCTGTCACCGGAACTCCATCTCGTTTTCAGTGTCAAGCAGTATGTGTGTTATCCCAAAACTACTTCTTTATTATTATTATTTTATTTTTTTATTTGACTGGTAAGAGTCTGTGTGATTTAGCTGCCTCTTTGATCGAAAAATTGAAAACTACAAGTCCATTTCTGCGGAAGAGTTGGTGAAAATGTTACCGTGGGATTCCATATTTTATTGTCATTTATTGATGGGTAAATTACCAATTTATTCATTGGTGAAGTAAGACAAGTATGTTGTTAATTTATTTCTATGTCAGTTTAAGAGGCATTGATCTAACTTTTTTATTTTTTAATAACCAAAGATGAAGGGATGATTTCACACATACAGGAGCACATACCTGTGGAACTGCACATAAGTGTAACTACTGGCCTAGTTTCAAGACAATCATATTACAAAAATAACATGGAGCACATGCATTTACCTAGCGCTTAAAGTGGGGTGCTAAAGGACATATTTTCCATGTTGTAGAAATTTCACAATTTATCAGTTAATTAATAAAATAAATCAATTATTTTCAGTCCAAAATGGAAGAAAATGAAGCAGTTCCAAAATTTCACATGAAAAATAATTTGAAAATAATCACGTTTGGTTCTGATAGGATGAAACTTTCTACTTAGATTTTTATCCAAAAATACAATTTCTGACAATATTTAAAAAATGAAGTAAATTACTTCAAAGCAACCATTGGAACATTCAATCCATTTGGTTTTTAAATGAAAATGTCTTTAACTTTTGATGATTAGATATCTTCAACTGCACCACAAAGTTTAGTGGTAATGAACGCAACTGAGAATATCTACCCCAAATATATTAACATGGCCTACAGTGACCTTTCCAAAATAAAAATAAAGAAGAAAAATGGGGGAATAAATGTACTGATATTGACTATGATATATAAAAGAAGAATAAAATTATTTTGATCTTGCTACCAAGGAAAAGAGAAATCAGGATTTCTGATCACTGGAAATACAGGAGAATCCATTATAATGATCCTCATCAATTAATTCAACATCTTGATCAAGGGAGAGTGAGAGCAGTTGTATGCAAGGTCACATTTTGTATTTTGTCATTGACTTCTGTCTAATCTCCTCTGACCATAACCCAAATGCTTGTCATTCAGCAGCCTATGTTCTTAAAATCCTGATTCTGTAGGAAGAGGCTGATATATACCTGTGCATCAGGTATTGCTAGTGGTACCTTTGGAAATAGCTAAATTTATCATGTGATTTACTATGCTAGGAAAGGAAACTACCATTTAGAAAGAAGACATTACCTTCTTTCTTGCATTTGAATCTTATTTGATGTTTCATGCCATTTAGTGATGATTTAATGCCATTCCACCAATTACTAGCAAGTTCTGCCATCAGATCAGCTGTACTTCATGATCAAAACTATTGAAGTTTGCCAGAGAATCTAACAGCACCAGCTCAGACAATTGACCTTTGTATATAGATTTCAAGAAATCACAGAATCATAGAATATCTCAAGTTAAAAGGGATCCATAAGAATCATTCAGTCCAACTCCTTGCTCCTCGCGGGACTTACTAAAACTAAATCATATGACTCAAAGCCTTGTCCAGATGCTCCTTGAACTCTGACAGTGTTGGTGCCATGATCATTGCCCAAGGCAACCTGTTCCAGTGACCAAACACCCTCTCAGTGAAGAATCTTTTCCTAATGTCCAATCCAAACTGCCAAACTATCTGCTTTGACACCTCTTCTGTTTCTATGTCAAACCTGGGTCTGAAGCTGGGCTGGTAGGGACTTTTGTTGTGAACCAGATGATGTGGTAGTTGAAGGGCTGGAGAGCACTGAGGATTTCTTCTCAGGTAAACTAGCCCATTGTGTCAGTCTGAAGTTATGTAGGATCTCTGCAAGAAAACAGTTAATGATTTCTCCCAAATGTGCAACAGTATTCGCTCTTAATAGATATATACTCTTTTATCAAAGCTGGTTTTGCTGCATGTAGTGACAACTACAAATTTACCCTTGCCTCTTCTTCACTGTGTTATGAGGAAAGATCTCTTTTCAGTGACTCTTTGAGCATAGCTTATTTATTTACCCAGATGGAACTACTTTTGTTACCAGTTTACTGCCCTTTTATAAGGCTTTGATGCTGTAGAATCTACATTTTAATAAACAAGCAATTGGTTGGGAAAAGGTAAGAAACTGACTTTAAATTTTGTCTGATTTCTCTCTGGAAACATTCAGAAAATCATTTGATTATAGACCTATCAGGTATTTCTGCGTTTTCTTCCTGTATGTTTTCTATAGTTCACAGTTCATTTCTTAAATATCTTTCCCTTTGTAATATTCTCCTTGATTGGAGCATTTTTTGGAATTTGGAATCATGTCTGTGGCTCCACTTCCCTCAAAATTTGAGGAATCTGCTATAATAAATTACTCAATGTCTATCTATTTTGGGTTAGAACTGCAATACTGACACAACTTACCATCTTTCCCCAATTTTCCTTTATTTTCTTAAGATTAATGGAACATCTCTAAGACTTTTATATCAACACCAGAGAGCACCAGAGAAAGAAACTGTCTTAATACTGTGGTTCTCACATTCTTCTGTAAAATATTTGTCTAATAAAACAAAATAATCTCCCTGAAGTTTACAGGTGATATAATATTTCTTTTATTTGCTACACATTTTTCTCTGCTGACCACTGCATGTTCACTGACCACTGATGTACTTAGAGGCTGTTATTCTGTGTAGCTCTTCCAGCTGATCTGCCTGGCACTAGGCTACCATATTGTTATACCATTAGGAATCCTATTTCTTTGCGTCCTTGCTAGTATGCATTCAGTCTTTTTTTCATTATGCTGAACCTAAAGAATGCATTGAGGTAATCTAAAAGAAAGAACCCCCCCCAAATATTCTTCAGATGTTGGAACAGGCACCCCAAGGTGCTGTTGATCGTCTCTATTGCTGGAGTACACTGCTAGCCCACTTTCAGCTCACTGGCTTATTTTAACATTGAAAGAAAAAAAATCAAATTATTATAAAAATGTGTTGAATAGTGTAATTCAGTGTATTGTTGAAATTCAGTAGTAACAAAGAAGATCAAGATTATTTGTGTCCATTTGACTGTATGTGTGCCTGATCATGTTGCCCTGTTTAGAAATTACAAATAGATACAATAATATTATGAAATGGTCCATCTGCCTGAAGGACAATAACTTATGATCTTCTATTCTGGAAATTCTGAAGTTATTCTGCCCCTTTAAATAGGAAGACTGTTGAATGCTACATGAATTGCAATCATTAAATATCAGCTCAGTCTGGAAGATTTTAAAGGCAGTATATCAAAATAAATATACCCTAAAACCGCACTTTGAAAGGTACTTCTTAATGTCCTTCAGGTTAGCCAGGGTATGAAAAAAATGGACTTATGCTGAAAACAGTTTGGATATTCTTGTCTCAACCAAAATATGAAAAAAAAAATATGTAAGTAAGTAAGTATGAAAAAAATAAGTAGGTAAAAACATGAAATAAACACTGTTTTAATGATCTTGGTACTGTCAGAACTCAATTTACTTTCCAACTTTTAACACTACATGGAAACTGGGAGCATTATTTAACTCCAAGAACAACAGTCAATGCTACCATAAAGTGTTCTAATGTGAGTGACAATAAGATGAAAGTGCATTTGAAAACAGTTCTCATTTTAGATCACTTTCTAATGAGTGAGAACTGAGAGCTTTCCAATTTTATATTTCTTCTGTGTATACATGTAAATATTGTGTGTATTTGGATGTGTATGTGATTCATTGTGTGCTGGCTGTTCATTCTTTTCATAATTTTAACCAAAAGGTACAGTGGAAAGGATTAGTGTAAATAAAAATGTACATAAGATTCCTGAAATGAACAGAAAAAAATTAACATTTTCATTTTTGTAAAGAAACCTCTTTTCCTCAGTGTGCTTATGGGTTAATGCAGAGGGTTATTGCCTAACAACCACACAGCAGTCAAATCTCATCACCTTCAGCAGGAATAATTTATGGTTTAATCTTACATGCAGGCGTATTAAATTAGTATTACTCATCAGAACTCACTTATTAATAAAACAAGCTGAATTAGCCACCAGAGAATCATATTTGGAAATTCAATGACAATTTTACATTTTTAATAAAGGCTCAGAAATATTATTGCAGAGCAGGTGGTACGAAGAAATGTGGTCAAATTTGACATTCATTAATAATTGAAGTGTGGAACGTGACAGAGGTGAAAATTGATATTGATTTTTCCCCTCTAATATTTGGATGAGTTCTGAAAAGTAAATAAAATGAGATAACAAGACATATCAAGTCACCCTGATTTCTTTGATCACCCCTCCCTGTATGCACACATATATATCACTATTTTCCCTATCATGTTTTTGAATAATTCAACACCCATAGTCTTTCCAGTTCAATGCATTATAAAACACACTCAAGCTGAGTTTCAATCATATTAGACTGAAAGCTGAATTTTTTATGAAGGATTATTTAAAACAAAATGTGTCTTGGGCCCTACAGTCTCTGAAACCAAACAATTCTGAGAGTTCAGTGGAGAAATGTCAACACTGTGGAGAATTTTTCGATTCAAAAAATTAAAGGAATCCTGTTTGATGTATATTAACCATATCAATATTAACAACCTTCTGCTGGATTTCAGAAGTGATATGAGAGTGGCAGTATTATCAGGCTTGTATTTTTAACTAGTTGTGAAAGCCCTGAAATGCTTGTACTCACACTGAACTTGACCTGCCTTTGGGACAGCTCCAGCAGCACTCCTACTGATTTCAGTAATGCCCATCTGCAGGCTTAGCTGACGTTAGTGTCTTTAGCCCCACTGAACTCCAAGCATGCAAGGAGAGCCACCAGCCTCTGATGACCAAACTGCAGTATCTTCATTGGGTATTTTCTGCAGGATTTGCACAGCTATTAGAAGCCTATAGGATACACCATCATGCAAGTTTGTTTCAGCAGTTCCCACCTCTTTCAGTTCTCACATTGAGTAGCCTTGTGGTCAGGATCTTCTTTACAAGGCATATCTTGGTTTACATTCTTCATCTCCTTGAATGACTGAATTGCCCTTTCTTGGCCCAGTGCTGGTGATAGAAATAGGGAAAACTCACTGAAAATTAGCTGGAGCCTTCCATTCCTATGCGGTTACAAAAGTAAATTTCTTGCTTCTGGAGGAAACTATCTCCTCACACATTCTGGATATGGGTGCAAAAGTCATGGAGAAAATAAAGGAAAAAAATCACTTTCTCTAATATTCTCTGTAGAGGACTTCAACCTCAGCCTATCTGTCTTCCATTTGAAACTTTAACATAACCACATATATATCCACACTTCAGGTTCTTTGCAATATCACCTTCCTTCTTTCTGTCTCCTAAAAGCTTGTCTAGAACTGCAAGAAAGTCCTGTTCCCATGGTCTTTGTTATGGTCATTTTCTGGATTACATGCTATACAACTTATCTAGACAATCAGCCCACAGATAATTGTTCGATAGATTTAACAATCTTCTCAGAAGAATTAGATCTCTAGAGTTAATCTATGGGATAGGAGGAGATCAAGGAGTCTTCTCTTACATTGTCTGTAAAAAAAAACAAAGGCAGCTATAAAAATGCCAAAGCAGCAGAGCCTTCAGGAAAAAATAAAAACAATCAGGAGTTAAGAAGAAGGGAGGAAGCAGAGAAGTTCAAAAGCAGGAGGAAGAAAGTGTGTCAACTCATTAGCTTTCTCTCTCTTTTTTTTTTTTTAAGGATGCTTTCATGTTTTGAGATGAGCATCTCTGCTCCAAGATATTGAGCACAAATAATATTGATTGACTCCAGTTATTTTATGCTCTCATGCCTTCTGTCTACTGTACACTGTTTGCAGGTTCCGTTGACTGTTAGCAGAGCAAATGGATGATGCTCTAGGTCTCATTTTGTAAGAATGAATTTATATTGACTTCAATAGCCAGAATTAATGAAATCTAGTCAATAACTGAAAAGGTATTCCACAAGGTATTTTGCTTTAATTAGTGAGAAATATTGCAGAAAATATGAAACAGCTGAGATTTTTAAATATAACAATGTATTATTCTCCATTCATATCTGTCATATATTAATGTTGGAAACATAACTCCAAATTGTGAGTTGTGAATTATTTGGAATTTGAGTCCCATACCTTGGTGTTTGGTTATTTTTTAATTATGTGTAGGTTTTCATCTGACAAAAAATAATTTAAAAATATTATTTTTATTAAAATAAGACAATCGCTGAACCAGCAACAACAAGCAGACAAATGCAACTTGTGCTTTTGGAGGATCTGTTTGTTCTGTGCTCTTCTTCTGAGGGAAAACGTGTCAACAGTTTAGGTATGTGAGTCATAGAATCATAGAACCATAGAATGCCCTGAGCTGGAAGGGACCTACAAGGATCATCGAGTCCTGCTCCTGCCCCTGCACAGGACAACCCCAAAATTCACACCATGTGTCTGAAGGTATTGTACAAGAGTTTCTTGAATATTGTCAGGCTTGGCGCCATGGCCACCTCCCTGGGGAGCCTGTTCCAGTGCTCCACCATCCTCCAGCTGAAAGACCTTTTCGTAATATCCAGCCTAACCCTCCCCCAGCGCATCTTCCTGCCATTCCCTCAGGTCCTGTCATTGCTCACCAGCGAGAAGAGACCAGTGCCTGCCCCTCCTCCTCCCTTTGTGAGGAAGCTGCAGACCACGATGAGGTCTCCCCTCAGACTCATCTTCTCCAGGCTAAACAGATCAAGTACCTTTAGCTGCTCCTTATATGGCTTCCCCTCTAAACCCTTCACCAACTTCGTGGCCCTCCTCTGGACACTCTCTAGTAGCTTTATATCCCTAATGTACTGCGGCACCCACAACTGCACACAGCACTCGAGGTGAGGCCGCACCAGCGCAGAGCAGAGCGGGACAATCCCCTCCCGCGCCTGGCTGCAATGCAGCGCTTGATGCGCCCCAGGACACGGCTGGCCCTCTTGGCTGCCAGGGCAAGCTGTTGGCTCACGTTCAACTTGCTGTCAACCAGAACCCCCAGGTCCCTCTCTGCAGAGCTGCTCTCCAGCCTCTCGTTCCCCAGTCTGCATGTATATCCATGGTTGCCATGCCCCAGATAAAATATCCAGCACGTGCCCTTGTTAAACTTCATATGGTTGGTAATTGCCCATCTCTCTAATTTGTCAGGATCTCTCTGCAGGGCCTCTGTGCCCTTGAGAGTGTCAACAGCTCCTCCCAGTTTTGTGCTGTCAGCTGACTTAATTAGTATTCTAAAAGAATACTGCCCTGCATCCAAATTATTTATGAAGAGATTAAAGAGTACTGGCCCTAAGAATGATCCCTGTGGAACCCCGCTAGTGACTGGCCACCAGCCCGATGTAACCCCATTTATTGTAACACTTTGAGCCCAACCATCAGTCAATTGCTCACACATTACATTATCTGTTTATCCAGCTGTGTGCTGGACATTTTGTCCAGGAAGATACTGTGAGAGACAGTATCAAAAGCTTCACTGAAATCTAAAAAGATTACCTTGGCTGGCTTCCCTTGGTCAACTAGGTCAGTAACCTTGTCATAGAAGGAAATTAAGTTTGTTAAGCAGGACTTTCCCCTCATGAACCTGTGCTGGCTGGGACCAATGACTGCATTGTCTTTCAGGTGTTTTCCAAAAGCTCCCAGAATAATCTCCATAATTTTGCCAGGCACAGAAGTGAGACCGATAGGCCTGTAGTTACTGGGGTCATCCCTGTTGCTCTTCTTGAAGACTGGGACAACATTTGCCAGCTTCCAGTCAACTGGGATCTCTCCAGATTCCCAAGACCATTGAAAAATTATGGAGAGGTGTCTTGCTACAACATCAGCCAGCTCTTTAAATACCCTCAGATGAATCTTGTCAGGCCACATCAGCTTATAGGGATCCAGCTGAGGCAGCAAGCCCTGCAGTAGTTTGGGGTTGATTGAGAGTTTATTGTTCCCACAATCACAGTTCTCTAGCCCAGGGCTGCGGGGTTCCCTGAGCCCATCATCAGTGTTGAAGACCAAGGCAAAGAAAGCATTAAACACCTCTGCCTTGTCTGCGTCCCTGTTTGTGAGGTGGCCATTCTCTTCGAGCAATGGGCATATGTTACCCCTGGCTTACCTTTTGCCATTAACGTATTTTAAAAACCCTTCTTATTTTCCCTCACAGTTCTGGCCAGCTTCAACTCTAATTGAGCTTTGGCCACACTTATTTCCACCCTGCAGTGCTGAACAGCATCCTTGTAGTCCTCCCATGTGTCCTGACCTTGCTTCAACTGGCCATATACTTCCTTTTTTCTCCTTATTTCTAGAAGAAGATTCCTGCTTAGCCAAGCCAGCCTTCTGCCTCACCTGAGTGACTTCATACACTTTGGAATTGACTGCTGCTGTGCTGCTAGGAGGTGGTACTTACTTAAAAAGTGACCAGAACTGATGGACCCCAGCATATTTGAAAGCTTTTTCCCAGTGGACCTTACTAAGTCGTTCTCTGAGCAACCTGAAGTCTGCTCTCCTCATATCCAGAGTTGAGGTCTTGCTGGCAGTTTTCTTCCTGTTAGCATAGATTTTTAGACTTGACTGCTTCATGGTCACTGTGGCCAAGGCAGCCACCAATTGCCACTTCACCCATGAGACCCTCTCTGTTAAGAAACATATCAAGGAAGGCACCTTTTCTGGTTGGTTCCCTTAGTACCTGTACCAAGAAGTTATCATCCAGATGGTTTAGGAATCTTCTAGACCTGTTTGTCCCAGCTGTGTGGTATTCCCAGTTGGCATCTGGCATGTTGAAGTCTGCCATAAGGACAGGGGTCGACGACCTAAAGGCATCCCTTAGTTCTTTAAAAAATGACTCATCGGTGTCATCTTTCTGGATGGGTGGTCTGTAGTAGACTCCCACAACAACAAACACTTTGCTTATCTGTCCCTTAATCCTTACCCAGAAGGTCTCAGCTGTGCCATCACCAACTGCAAACTCCATGCATTCCAGCTCCTCCACTGCATACAATGCCACACACCCCCCAACCTTGCCTGCCCTGACTACCCCTCCTGAAAGGCCTGTAACTATCCATCATGGACCACCAGTTGCAGGACTCATTCCACCAGGTTCCTCTTATGCCAATGATGTCATATCTCTGCAACTGAGCCAAGACTTCCAGCTCCTCTTCGTGTTTCCTCATGCTGCACACATTTGTGTAGAAACACTTCAAGTGAGCATTGTGCCCACCACCATATGTAGCAGTCTGAAGATTCTGACTAACACACAGCACCTTGAACTTTTGCATGTCTTCCTGTTGCCCATCGTTGACTAGATCTGTCAATCAGCCCTGCTAGCTCTTGAGCAAAAATCCTTTTCCCGTTCTGAGAAAGTTGCATCCCATCGCATGTCAGCAGACCTGGTGTTGAATAGACAATCCCATGATCAAAAATGCCGAAGTTCCTCCAATGACACCAGCTTCAGAGCCACACGTTGATCAGCTGGGCCTGCCTGTTCCATTCAATATTCTTCCCTGCTCCTGAAAGGTTCAATGAAAATACTTCTTGAGCACCTGATCCTTCAACTATCCGCCCCAAGGCTCTGAAATCCCTTTTGGTAGCCTTCGGACTTCTCCTTGTTACCTCTTCTCTGCTGACATGAAGAACTAATAGTGGGTAATAGTCTGAGGAGCTCCCTACCAAACTAGGGAGTTTCCTAGTGATACCCCTTACCCTGGCCCCAGGGAGGCAGCAGACTTCCCTGTGAGTTGGGTCCAGTCTGCATATAGGACCCTCCATTTCCCTCAGAAAGGAGTCACCTATGACCGCTACCCTTTTCTTTTTCTTAACATGAGTTAAGAAAACATGTGGTTCTTAGAAAAGTTAGGAAGAAAATTCCATTTATGGAAAACACTTTCACCCCTGTTACAACATTTTCCTTTCCTTTGACAAGATTCTTAATACAAATATGAAAACCATAGGAAACCTTATATTTCTGCAGTCTGCTTTGCTGTGATGTTAAGTGTTTTGTCCTTATCCTGGATATAACATTAATTTTGCCCATCATTACACTACATATATTACATATATAATCACAAACAAATTTAGAGAGTTTTATGCAAGACAGACATAGAAAAACTGTGGGAAACTTCTCAATATTTCAAGCAACTATCTCCCATCAAAAGTCCATAGTAGATAGCTATCTCTCTTAGAGTCTGATAAATTCTCCCTTTTCGCTTGGGAAAATATGTATATCTTACCTTCACTACCATTAACACTGAGACAGGGATCATGCTCTGAGTGATAAGATGTTTTTCTGAAAACATGACGTCTGTAACTCTTCTCTCCTTGCTGAAGAGTTGCTTATGAACTGCCAAAAATTGCCAGCTTGTGTCTGTACCAGCCCACTGAACCTGAACTTCCAACTAATGTCTCAGGCTATAGTTTGTTTGAAACTCCTAGGAACCGAGTCATAAAGCTCATGGACAAAGATTTTGTGCAATGAACCCTGGAAAGATCCCTCTACCTTATTTGAAAACTTGAATTCAGACTACCCACTGTAGATGCACTTAATTTCTTCTGCCTGGCTGTGCTTAATTTATTCACCTGTGTTTAAAAATTACTGTTCTTAGGAGTTAACATACTATCCAAAGGGAGATGAAAACCTGACAGGTTTCTGGAAACCTGTCATTTATATAAAAAGTTACTCTTCCCTCGTAAACCTAGGAACTGACCCTTATTTCTTTATTACAAGGAGACTACTTGATTAAAGAATCGAGTTACTCAGCTGTTATGAAGATTTTAGAAATATTTCCTTTCTTATTTTAACAATTGAATGAAAGACGTGGATACTTGCTAGGAAGGCATTCTGTGATGTATATATAGCTATATAACTCCTCATGTGCTACAAATCTCACTTTACTGCTGATATCATTCTACTGATTCCTCCACTACTGAGACAGAAAAATGGACAGCAGGTTTGTGGTTCTGTAACCAAAAGACAGCTCAGAGTTTTGTCACATATGACAGAATATAAGTAAACAGTAACTGAAATTTCCATTGCCAGGCAGAGCTATGCCACATATTGTGGAAAATAATGCTTACTGATTATAATTCTTCTGGATCCAGAGCCCATACTGCCTATTACTAAGGACCATGGAGGCATGAACATGAACCACAGTGCACTGGCTATTAGGCAGATCATGCTGTCAATCAGCCTCTAAGGATCTTAGGAATGGCTTTCTGTGGTCGCTGAACATATTCATTTGAGTTTGTGAGAGAGCTGGTGTGAGCCACCTCTTTTGTTCAGTATTTGAGGAGACATTGTGTATTTCTTTGTGCTAGACATGAGGTTAATGCCAAATTTTGGGCACATATTCTGGAAAGAAAATACAAAATTGCCAGAGAATGAATAATCAGACAGATTATTAACTCTACAGGAGCCAAGAAATCAAACCCTTTAGGAGCGTTTCAGGCAAAAATTGTAGAAAATGTATTTTGATTAAATGAGTGGCCAAATACAAAATGTGTTTGGAACCACTTGGTGATCATTGAACACATATGAAATCCAGAAATGCAGGTTTCTTTCCTGAGTTCAGATTTTTTTTCTTTAGGATAAAGAGAAAAAAAACATCCACACTATTTACAAAGGGGCAAAGTATTACATTGGTTGGTTTTAAAAATATGTTTTAGTGACATGCAGTTCACCATTTAGCTGAAAAATATTGTATTGCAAGGAAAGAAGGAGGTGGCATTATCACCTGGCATGGGGATAAATGATCATTTAATGAAGTCTGGAGTAACTTGGTGGTAATAGACAAGGCACAGTCTTTGAAATTTTAGTACCATGCTACTTGGAAACAAAGATTGATTCATTGTTTATAATTTGGCACAGGTGCCATACAAAACTGCCAACAAAAATGTATATCATTATAAAAATAGAAGTTGAAAATACATTGCAGTGTTCTTTCATGTTGCTGTTTGTCTGTAGTCCTGCCTACTTCTGATTGCTCTCCTTAAAAAACGAAAAGTATTCCTCTTTATTTAGAAGAAGAAATTTTAAAAGAGACCATGAATTGCAATCCAAAAGGTGCTTTTTACAAATGTCATCTTGAAAATATTTTCTGGAAAACAATGAGCTAAAGTTCTGATCCCAAAATACCTCCACATAGTAAGATCTCTGCGTTTCCTTTGGGGAGAAAAATGTCAATATTTTTTCCACCTGGGAATAGATTATGCCTCTAGGAAGAACAAATAATGTGAGTACAGAAACAATCTATAGCTCTTTACACAATGTTTAGACTGCCTCATAACCTAAAACTGTCATAGCAAGAAACAGTCATTTTACATAGCAATCAGAACACGGTACAGATCTTACAGATCTTTTTTTTAATAAAGAAAAACTAGTTAGAATGTAACAGCCTCTAAAATACTCAAAATAAAGATACAAAATCATACATGCACTCCCAGTGCCCCTAAACATTTTTATGATTCCTGTGAGAGCAGTAACTTCATTTTGATTTTCCAATGTTTAACATGGTTAGCTCATACCAAAAAGTAGACTTTCTTTGCATAGTCAAAGCTGCTAATTGTTGATTTGTAGACAAACATGTTGCGGTAATGATGGTAGTAGCTCTGCTTGCTTTTTGTGTATATGAATAGCAAGGGCTGCAGCGACCTCTACCCTGGGCAGTATCACTTTCTGTCAGTTTCTCTTTCCTGTTTTTCCAATTGCAAGTTATTTTTATTATAAGATTTATATATACATATATATATATGAGTGATATCTGAAAGTTAATTAGAGTTACAAAATGTATAGGCATAAAAAAGTGTTAAGTAGTGACCCCAGTTTGAAGAGACATTTCTAAGGGATGTAAGAGGCAAAGTGTACAACAAAGCTGACAAGGCTTCATGAACTGTACTTACTCACTAGTACTTTTTGTTGTCTGGAACAATCCAAGTGGCAGAGGAGCAGGCCTTGAGGAATTACCCATCCTGTAATAAATACTTCGTTCTCCTTGTAAACAGCCAGACACAGGGAGCAGCATTGTATCATGGGGCAGAAAAGTGTGGGCTTTGAAATAACTGCCAGTATCCTGGATACAAAAATGAGATTGCTAATTTGCATATGTGGACATACTTTGCATAAAAATGGAAATAACTGAGAGATGGACAGGGGGAAAAATAGGAGAAAATGTGCTATCCACTCATTTATATTATCTTCGAGAGGGCAAGGCCCTTTCTCACAACAGTTCATAATTTTGTTCCACCTCAGTACATTCCTAGTCTTGCTCTCCCTGAATGAATTGATTTTAATTCTCCATTGTGTTTCAAGTCAATCAATCTCTTCTTTTCATCCATTTTTACACAAAACTACCGCTACTGGTTCAGACCAAAGGTCTATCTACTTTAGCGTCCTGCTCCTGACAGGAGGCCTAGAGAGGAGTATAGATGCAGGGCAAGCTCACAGTGACACTTGCCTAGTGTCTCCTTTCTTCTGGGAATTTATGATGCAGAGACCTGAATTAGAGGTGGCATATTTACATGCACTTGTGCTCAATACACTTTTCTTCCAGGAGTTTTTCTGTTCATTTTCTGATCCCAAACAGACACCTAGCATTGACAACATCCTGTGCCAAGGAAAACCACAGACAAAATAATGGAATTCTGAAGACCTGTCCTTCTATGCATGGAACAGTATTGTGTACCTCCCCTGTTCTTCCTCCTCACTTGTGGAAAATAGATGCAAGATAGCTCTTCTGCCAGTACCTCAGAATAAGAGCTAACTCACAAATCAGCAAAGAACACTTCACAATGTGTCTGTGACCTAGGCAGTGAACTGCAGTTCACAAAAGAGGAGTTGCCTGTCTTCATGACTAGAAGTACCTGCATGCGTGGGGTTGGGAGCCTCTCCTCTGGTTGTCTCACATGTAAAATGGGAGTAATAACTCCTTTTTTCCTGACAGGACTTTTGTGTGCACGAATGCATCCAAGAATACCATCTACCTAGCCACTATGTTTATATTACTGTAATTAAGAAAAGCAGTTTTGCCAAAATCCCACCATTTCCACTGGAAATTTTGTCAAAGAAGAAAGATGATACACAGATAATAAGACACATCAAATTAAAAGTAACACAAAAATATACTGTTAAAGTTCGGGTAACAAATGGCTTTTGGGTGTTTCTTTGTTTTAATTAGTACGTTTGTTTGTCTTAAATCCACAATACCTAGTCTAATAATCATATCCATTTGCAGGGCTATATGTTGTGCTCATTTTGGCTGGGATAGAGTTAATTTTCTTCACTGTAGCTGGTATAGTGTGTTTTAGATTACCTTTGAGAATAGTGTTGGTGGGACATTGATGTTTTAGTTGTTGTTAAGTAGCGGCTAAGTGTCCCTAAGTACTGCCTCTACTAATCAAAGACTCTTTCAGCTTTCCATGCTCTGCTAGGGGCACAAGAAGCTGGGAGGGGAGCGGGCACAGCCAAGGCAGCTGACCTAAAATGACCAAAGGGATATTCCAGACCTTATGATATGATCAGTCTGTGAAGCTGGGGGAAAGAGAAGGAAAGGGGCATGTTCAGAGTTATGGCGTTTGTCCTCCCAAGTAACCATTACGCATGATGGAGCCCTGCTTTCCTGGAGATGGCCGAACACCTGCCTGCCCATGGGAAGTCGTGAATGAATTCCTTGTTTTGCTTTGCTTGCACGTGGAGCTTTTTCTTTTCCTTTCATTATATTATTATTGTATTATTATTATTACTTTTACTGTTTTGCTTTACCTATTAAACTGTCTTTAACTCAACCCACAAGTTTCCTCACTTTTGTCTTTCTGATTCTCTCCCCCATCTGGCCGGGGGGGTGTGAGTGAGCAGCTGGGTGGTGGTTAGTTGCCAGCTGGAGCTAAACCATGGCAGTGTGAAAATAATGGTCATGTCATGACAATATACTCCTGGAATTTATATGAAAATATACACAGCACATCTTTTCTGCATAAATTCTTATTCTCTATAATTTATGAGATGCTGTATGGCCTGTTGTAAGATCATATATTATGAACAGTGAGACATCTTTTTTACTTTAAATAAGCACTTGCTTACTTGCCATACTCCAAATTCTTTCTTGCCCCACACATGGTTTGCTATGCCACTGCAGTTGGTTAAAAATACAATTGGATTTATTCTATATTGTCCCTACTTCCACCTCTTGTCCAAATAAAAGAAAAGAAAATATACATGTCTATAAATTTACCCTTACACTGTTATATATGCACCACGTACCTCTTTAATAACCATTAGAGATAAAACACCTCTTCACTTGCTTTGGAATTTCTCACTTTTCAATGTAGGGCTAACAGACCTCTTCACTGTTATATAGCTGAAGGTATTCTTTCAGTACTGCTCCCCAGTAAAGACTTCTTTCAACACATCAATGGTCCTCCGAGTGTTGTTTCCATTCACCTGATGGATATGAGGTGACTTTTCCTGTCTTTCTCCAAATTAGGCTTGCTCATTATTTTCCTCCTCTTCTTTGGTCCACTGAGTGGAATAAAAACATTCTTGTCTGTGCTGGTTTTGCTGAGAAGGGGTTAATTCTCCTCACTGTGGGGGTCGGCTACCTTTCCAGCTTCCTGCTCTCTGCCGCGTGGCGGGGGGGGGGCTGGGAGGGGCAGGGCCATGGTGGGGGCAGCTGACCCCGACTGGCCAATGGCATGTTCATTCCATACCATGTGACACCATGACCAGTATATTAAGGGGGGGCAGTTTGCGGCTTGGGAGCGGCGCGGCGTTGGGTCGGTGGGTGGTGCGTGGCTGCAGCCTGTGTGGTTTGTTTTGGCGGTTCGTTCCCTTCCCCCCCCACCACCCCGGGGCTTTGCGCCTCTCGTTGTTCTCCTTTCCATTGCATTTCTGTTATTGTTTCTTTTAATTTTAATTATTAAACTGTTCTTATCCCAACCCACGAGTGTTACCCTTCTGATTCTCTCCCCCATCTACCGGTGGGGGAGTGAGCGAGCGACTGTGTGGGGCTGAGCTGCCGCTAAACCGTGACATTGTCTTACTCTTCATTTATTATTTAGGAAGTTCACTGTAACTGAGTTCTGGTGTAATTTTCAAGTATTATTCTCTTTGGCTGAGTCAGTAATCTGTGGGAAGAGCCTTTTTCTCCTCTTTCTGCCATTAACCTGTCCTTGAAGAGTCCTCAGTCCTTTATTTCTAGCTCATGCTAGCAGATGAGGTTGTGAAATCTCTGTTTGGCATTGCAGTTGTGCAGCAGCAACCATCATAGGACAACCATCTATTTATCCTCTTCAGTCCTTCCTAGGGTAGAGACCTTCAATTTTGCTTCTTCAGCACTTTTTCCAGTGATAGCTGATTGCTTAAGAAATAGAATGTGCATGGAGAAAAGCACCTTATCTAGGAAGGGAAGGAATAACCTATACAAATCTACTTAAGTCTGTTTGCAGTCTAGTTATAATCAACTAAACACCTTTCCAATCTACCTTCCCCCAAAGGCCAAGAATTCCTTTCTGCAGATCAAATGTGTACCTAGAATCCCTCACACAAAAGAACTGCTTACAGTCCTCAACCCCTATTAGAAATGTCTTTGCCACATTACTGTCTAATCTTTATTAAATTGGTGATGTATGCATTTATCTCAGGGATAGGCCTGTAACAGTAGCTTTGCTGCCAGCCTTTGAGTTGACAAACATTTTTACCTTCGTTGCTTGGAAGCTATGCATTCACTCTTGGAAATGAAACAGTGCATTTTCCTGCTCTCTGAAGCAGGCAAATCATCTCTGACTTTCCTCAGCAGAGGTACTAGTTTGTTAATGAGTTGACTTCTAGATGTTCTTATGTGCATGCATATCCACAGAAAACAAAAATCACATAATAAGCAAATGACATCAGTAAAAAGCTTTTGCATGGGCCATCTATGTTTAAAAGGTGAGTAAATATGTTGTGATGTGGCAGTTTCTACATGTAGATAAAATATGCCAAAGCTTCTTCAGCCACCTTACCTTCCCATCCTGTAATTTGGAAAAGCCACTCCTAATGATGTCTGATTCAGCAGTCATTTTTGGTCTGCATTCTGCTAGAATTAGGGTTTTGGATTAGGCAGTAACTTGCAAGGCTCAGCCATAGAAGCCTCATTTAAACTGCCCATGAGACACACGTGACAAAATCTAATATACCTGAAAGTATTTTAAAAATAAGACTTTTTCTTATAACAATAATATAAATGTCCAGACAGCTGGTTATAGGATGTGACAGTCTTACAGAACCTCTGAGGGATTTATTTTCACTGCTTCTGCCTCTCACAGTCTTGATGAGGGCTAAGGGATCCTATACTCTGGATATTTTTATGGAGGGAGTTGAATAGTTGAAATAAGTTTCAGAATGGTGTGGCAGGACAAAAAGAGAAGGCAAGAAACTTTTTGTTGGCTAATTTTGCAGTTTGGGGGTTCCTTCCTCAACCTAAGAGAATAAAAAATAAATATATATGATGCAATAAAGAGGAGGAAATAATGAGACTCAAAGATTTTCTTATTTAACCCTAAAGCATTTAATAATTCTAAATCTCATTAAAATTATTACAGTGCAGGTTACAAGACCACCATGTCATTCATCAAACTTTATGTTGCAGGTGGTGGTGTTAACAACATGAGATTTTGGCCTTAGATAGCATACCTTCCACCTCTTTTAAGTACTTTATTTTAACACTGTTGACACCTTAATACTGCAAGCCACATCTTATCAAGCAGTTCTACACTATGAGTGTGCCAAGACATTTAATTTAATTAACTTCTTATTCTTTCCCGATTACCAAAAGAACAGTAAGAAATGGAAAAAGAAATGTAATGTTGTTTGCACTTTGGTACACTATGCAGAAATTGAAATGAAGAAGTGAAAATAATGTATTGTGCAGTTCTAATAAAGTATAGTTGGCTGTGTAAATCTGTGTAGATTGATTCATGTTAAAAGCCAGTTTTTCAACTGATGTAAGTCAGTGTACCTCTGGTAATGTCAGTGGTATTATGATAACTTAAAATCTCTATAGATATGAGTATATATTGCATTGTCTGTATTGCTGTCCATATCTGTCTTCTCAAACTCTTTGGAGCTAGCCTCTTTATTAGAGAAATCTATGTTAGCTCCAGTGAAATAAATGGACGTTGTTATAAAGCGAGATTCAAGGCTCTCAGCACTTTATTTTATATATATATTAAATCATAATTTGGGTATATTTTAACCTACATTACCAACAGGTAATATTTTATTTGGCTTGTTCTAAAGTCTACCCTACAGATTATAGTATAGCAAGGGTATTCAGATATTTCCAGGGCTATAGGTAATCTGTGACGATAATGGGCACAGAGGTTTTCTTTACCTGTTATTCCCCCTGCCCCTGCTGCTGCTTACCCCTAGTAGCAGAGAGATGTACAATATTGACTTTGTGAAGACAGTAGTAAAATGAATACTTGGTTAACAACTGTAAGACCCTCATACAATTTGAGAATACAATGTTGTATACAGAATTACATTTTCAGATGCAACCAGAAGTCAGCAAACCTGGTTTGTATTGTAAATGTTTTCAGCTCTTCTTTAAAGATGAGTTTGAGTGGCACAAGAAAACCTTGCTATTGTATTTGCAGACTGTTAATAATACAAGAGAATTAGACTCGAAATGAGTGACAACTCACAAAATATGTGAACATGTCCTTACACCTGGTCTAAGGGATAGTACCAGATAGTACCAGAGTACTAGTGTTTCAGATTTGCTACCTAATAGACTAGTCAGACTGCACACCAGTGAAGAATTCCCTCTTATCTCCTGTTCAACATTTAGGCAGTAAAACTAACAGAAAAAAATGAACACAATGAAAATACTGACTGCAGTTGGCATAGCATGAAAGGATAGTATACCACAACAGTGCGAATGATGTGATGTATATTCAAAGCAGAGACCACCAAATGTCATAGCATGAGCTTGACACACGGACTCAGCCAACATGCATTGGTTTTATTTCTTAACGTTGCTAAAATACAGTTTGTAGTCTGTTGACTGCTATTTGGTTCAAAATTCAAATTTTACATCAATCCAGGAAATAACTGCCTGATACTGTATTAGTTCAAAGAAAGAGTGCCCACCTACTAGTATTTCCTGCAGCAAGGCTTCCTGCCCTACTCTGAATGCATATGTAAGAGTCAATCAGCTCTACCTATGATTCAGCTTAAGTGTCTAATACAGTCACAGCCTGAGTTATTTGGTTCTTTTATATCATTACTCTTGTCTTAAAAAAAGGTTGAGATCTTAGTAGCCAGAAAGTACAGTTGAGTTATAAGGCTCAATATCTGTTTGCTTGGTAGGATGGAACAGTTTTTCAAGTCTGTGCTTTTAACAGTTTCAAGTACCTCTATTAAATAACACCTTCTTAGGTGAATGCCTAAGACACATACAGCTTCCAACAGGGCTTTAGACCAGCACTAATCTAATGAAGGATAAGCTAGAAAAAATGATTGGTGTAAATATTAATGGAAAACATGTTTTTCTATGTATTTTTCTGATTGAAAGTGTGAAAAAAGTAGCTTCTGGATGCTGCACCTGCCAACAAGATAATAATTTATCATCCCTGTGTAGAGTAAGGAGTGATTACTCTCCTGTACAGCTCAGAGGCGAAGCCAACTTAAAATCTCTTGCAGGTGTCACCTGAAGAGGACCAAAATGGCAGGAAACACACTGAATAGTTCTCTCAGGGGTTCTTAATGGTTCATGTCATGCATGTATGTGTTTCTGTGGTTATAAATAAATATATATATGTTTATCATTTATGTTTAAACATGTCTATATACATACACACATAAACTAGAAGATACAAGTATAGATACATGCACATGCAGACAGGATATGTATATCTGTGCAAACGTGTAGTGTGTTGAGATGTACACATATACATTTCATTTTTGCATGTTTATTTACATGTATTTGTATGCTATACCCCTTTTTTATGTATATTATATTCAGGTTTGCAGACACTTAAGGAGAATTGCCTTTCCAATTTTTTTCTTTTTCACACCTTTTATGGGTACACGGGAATATAAATCTCAAATATATGTAATGAAAGCATTCACAAATGTGTGTGTAGTCACAAACACAGCTATACATTAGGTGTACATATGTCTGCGGAGACAATGTGGTGAATGGGGGGGGATTTTTGTGCATTTTGTGTGTTTCCCATGCATACACACATGCACATAAGCATGCAGGCAACACTTACAGACATAGTTCTCCACTACCTGTTTTCCTATGCAACATAAACAAAGGCTCTGTTGATCCCAGGGGGTTAATTTGGTCAGACTTTGATACATCACTTTGTGCCTGGTGTTAATATTTTACTCCAAATGCCATATCATCTTTTATCTTTTATTTATGGTGATCTTCATATTCATTTCTCAACCAAGGCAGTCACTGCAGGGAGAGAAGGCACTGATCTTTAATTTTTTTCTTTTCCCTTTGTATTGCATACTTTTGGCCCTTAAGAAAAAGTACAGACTGTGAAAGAGAGAAAAAAGATTGGGGGGAAGAAAAAAAACCCTCATACTTTGGGAATTCTCTACAGGAATTTGAACAAGAACCAGGCTTTTGCGCCAAACAGAAGATGTGGCTATAAATAAGAAACAAGTTTCATGAATTTGTCTTTAGGTGGGACATAACTTGTATACTACTTTTGAATTAACCCTGAATGTGAAAAGGCAGGCAGAGAAGAAACTTGGAAAAGGAAGATAGGAGTTTGGAAATATGAATAGGAAAGCTTTTTGCATAAACTTTCAGTAAATTCACCTGTAATCCTAGGAGACCAACCTACCACATACATGATTGCTATTTAAAGAGTTAGAATCCTTACTAGTCTTTTTTCCTTTTGAATAGTAGCAAGCTGAAGCTGTGGATCAAGGTCTATGTTCTGTTTAGTGTAATACTGCAATTAAATAATCAGCTTTCCTTCTGCCAATACAAATGGGCAAGAAAGATTGCCTAAACAAAGATTTCAGGAATATCTTCCTTTTTTTGAAGCTCAAGCGAGGATTACATAAATTCTTAAAAGTCTGAATTCATAGCAAAACATTATTAAGACTCTTAAAGTGACATTTTTCTTTCAGTCTTCCATCCCTTCACTTTAATGCAACCTGATCTTTTCTTCTCAATCATACTTTTGTGTGTGTGCACGTGTGTGTCTCCATGCACATGTGTTCTGGTTTTGCCTGGGATAGAGTTAATTTTATTCAATTCATCGTAGCTGTTATGGGACTATGTTGTGGATTTGTGCTGAAAAGCATGTTGTCAGTACAGACATGGTTTCCTTGTTTCTGAGCAAGGCTTACACAGACTCAAGGCCTTTTTTGCTTCTCATCCCACCCCACCAGTGAGTAGGCTGGAGGTGCACAAGAAGCTGGGAGGGGACACAGCTGGGACACCTGACCCCAACAGACCAAAGGGATATTCCATATCATCTGATGTCATGCTCAGCATATAAAGCTGGGGGAAGAAGAAGGAAGGGGGGAAGTTCAGACTGATGGCATTTGTCTTCCCAAGTAACTGTTATGCATGAAGGAGCCCTGCGTTCCTGGAGATGGCTTAACACCTGCCTGCCCATGGGAAGGAGTGAATGAATTCCTTGTTATGCTTTGCTTCTGCAGGCAGATTTTGCTTTACCCATTAAACTGTCTATCTCAACCCATGAGTTTTCTCACTTTTACTTTTCTGATTCTCCTCACCATCCCACTGGAGGGAAGTGAGTGAGCAACTGTGTGGTGCTCAGGTGCTGGCTGAGGTTAAACCATGACAGTGTGTGTACAAGCTTTTAATGGCACCGCATTTGTGACATGGACACAACTTGCTTGCCTAATCCTGCTTTATTGTCTTGAGGAATCCTCAAATTTTATATTATGGCAAATTGGTCTATTGAAATCTTATATATTATGGGAAATTCTCTAGTTATCACCAAAAGACTGAAATGCCATTACTCTGAAATTCTGAAAAGAAATAAGATTAAATCAAGCTGCTCAGTAAAACCTATCGAATCCCAATTTGGATATCAGGACAGACAAATATTCCAATAGTAGCTAGAGAGAAGTAAGAGTGGGACAAGTCATGACAAGCAGTTTGTTGAGACTTCATGTGAATTCATGCTGACAGGCTTCTCTGTGCTTAATTAGCTGCTAGACATTTTTATGCATCTGAACCCCTGGCATGGGCTGGGGTAGATGTAATGGTATACCACATTGGACTTAGTTGCTGCTTTAGGATGGCTGCGTGAATGCACATGGTAATAAGGAAGAATTTGACTACTCCACCATGGGTGCAATTTATTCAGCCATTTTCACATTCAGGTGATTTGAAGAGCAAAGGTCTAGACAGTCCCCATTACTTTCCATTAATTTTATATTCACCAAAGACAATCTTGTCCCAATGGATACTGTATTCTATTGTACAAGTGTCTTGTGTATTTAAGTAGATCATTAACCACGCAATAAAAAACATATTCAGCTGCTCTTTTTTGTCTCAATGCATGCACCTATGTCTTGGGTGATGGGCAGCTGTTTGTGTGTGAAGATGGGAAAGACAGGCTTAGAGGCAATCAGTTAATCCTGGAAATCATGAGCAATTTATTATATCATAATCAAGAAAAGAATGAATCTTGTTCTGGCTAGTGCATGTTATTGGAGGAATCAAAGTATGATATTACAGTTCATAAAAGTTCATTTTTGCTTTAGAAGCACAAAAAAAGCTCTCTTGAAGTCAGACCATTTCCCACTTGGATTATGCTTGATTACATGAAAGGAATTTGACTCAGAAGGAAAATACTATAATACATAAGCAGTTTAAATGAAAATATAGATAAGGTCAGAATATAAACCACAATTCCATATTACTCATTTCCTCATGTGAACACAACTGTAGACAATACAAATCTGAAACTCTGAGTAAAGTGGGGTTTAATTCACTGGCCTTCTTCCAGCATTTTTGCAGAGCTTCACTCACCATTTAGAGAATTAAATTATTTTTTTATAACTCAGGGAAGTGACAGACGTAAGTGTTCTAGGGAAATTAAATGTCTCTGAATGGTGAGGAAACTTACAAGAGCAACACACCAACAACGTCACCTGATTTTGAAGGCTTTTCTTATGGGGCATCCCCTTAGGGGGCACATATATCTCTCTCATCTGACTGGGTGCCGGTATAATGAATGGTATTGCTCAATGCTTCCTACCTACTCTGGAGAGGAAGACGCCTCTAATGGGAGATTGAAACCACTTAAGATTTTAAACTCCCTGTCCAAATCTCTAGTAATTATAAAGGGAAGTCCCATCTGTCATCCAACTAAAGGGAAATAACATTAAATATTAGTCACCTCTGTTAGGTGCCCAGATTAGGTAGGATGTACCTGAGCCATAGACCTTTCCTTCATGCTGTTAAGAAGTATTCCACATATGGTGAGTTTTGTTGTAAGGAGGTTATGTTTATGTAAGGAGAAAGTAGCTCTGGTGCCTGAAGCTCAGATAATCACTCCTGGAAGCAGCAGCTTCATCTGAATCCGAACGCCTAGGCCACATTGTGAGGAAAATGGGCCCAGCTGCTTTGGGATATTTAACCACTCAGCTTGATCCAGTGGGAGTCATTAAAGTACCTGAGGGGAGTTGAGGCCTAAGGGCAAGACCCCTTTACTTCCCAGTAACTACCGCTAGAACTGAGGTTCTCCCATTTCACCCCCAAATCTGCAAGGGGTCTGAACTGCTTTCTGCAGTAGAATTCCAGTTCTTTTTAGTGGTTTTTTTTCTAGATGCTCAGCACCTATTGAAAGCAATGTATGTTAAGTCCATAAATAGCTTTAAACCCCATCCCTTGAAAAACTCTGTATATCATTATTAAATGCATTAGGCATCTGCTCTCCCAGAATTTTGCTACTGAACACTTGGTAGTGTACAACTTCACTATCTCCTTTTGATAAACTAGACCATGGCTAAAGACTGTTTCCTGCAATATCTAATGTTGTGGACCGTTCTGATAAATCCCCATGCTTTTTTAAAGACTTATTAGAAACAACTTTTGTGCTTGCTAACACGCTTTTTTCCACATATCCACAAAAGCAGGGAATACTGTTATAGGGTTAATTTTCTTAGCTTTTGGTTTTAGATTCATAGAACACATTGTGTCCAACCTTAATATTTTACACTGTAAGCCATATCATCTTTTATCTTTTATTTATAGTGATCCTCATATTAATTTCTCTATAGCAGCTGGAACAGCAGGAGGGACATGGCATTGATCTTCCAATTTATCCACTACTCTTACATATCCTGAGGTCGAAGCAGCCTAGAGAGATTGATGGAACTCTGGCATCAGTCCAGCGGCTGTATGTTTCTCATGCATGAAAATCAACTACAGGAAACCGACATTTGACAATTGGCAGTAATATCAGCAACCTCTGTAATAAATATAACAGGATGGTCTTCAATAATTTAATGGAATATTGGGTATTCCATAATGAAAAATCAGCCATGTGAGAGTGTGTGTATATAGCTTTGTGCGATTCTGTGTATGTGTGCTTAGATGTGTACACATACAGCTGCAAACACCAATATACAGTTCATTTTATTTACAGACCAGAAAGCCTAAAAAGTTATCTATTATGAGATTAGTTGTATTATTTGTCTGCTAATGCAAGAAAAGTAAAAAAATTAAAGGGAGTCTTGTTTGCAACCATTAGGTAAGAATACACACACATACAAACACACACATGTACATGTATATATTTCATCTAAACTTACAATAGGAGTCACAGGGCTTCACTCTAATTTGTGACTGTTATCTCAGAATCATTCATACAGCCTGGTAGGGACAAGCCTCTGAAAGATCACACGAAGAGAAGACTTACTTATTCTTAATATTTATATTGTTTGTAGTTGCACAACAGGGTTTGACTGTTCCTGCTATATCACTTCCAATTTTTATCTTTTTAAAAGCAAGCGGTTGGTCTGCATTGTTAGCAGTTAAAAATGACAGATTAATCCTACCTTCGACAGCAGTCCTATCTCCTATCCCAGGTCATATGCGTAAGAGAGAATATTAATCATCTGATGTTTACTCTTAGTTGAATCTATGTGCTGTAGGAGGGTTACATGGCTTTGTAGACACAATTTTAACACAAACTTTATGAGCTTTCTCTGCCGAATGCATCTAAACACAGAAATGCTGTCCTAGTCAGAGGAAGCTAAAAATAACTATCTAAAACTTGGTTAGCTAAGATGTACAAAAGTGAAGACGATTCATCAAGGCACTCTAAGTAGCAGTTACTGCACAAGTATACACTAAAAAAGCTACAAATAAAACTGCAGCTTGTGGTCCTAATTATGCAACACACAGGAAATGTTAAAGTCGAAGTTACATGCACTGCTATTTCTTCTATGTGGCTTTAGCTGTCTGGGTTTGTTTCTCTTTCTCCTCTGCTTGCTATCTTCTGAATACCCAGGAAAACAGTAACAATTCATGCAGACGGACCACACTGCTGGAGCTTTCTGGCTCCTCAACGCATGACTCAGATAAGGGGATCTGGGAGAAACTGAGACGTTTGGATGTAAAACCAGGACTCCAGCTGGTGACCAAATAACCCTTCAGAGAGAGAGAAATGCTCCATGACATGGCTTGCACACAAAGCAGGTGGACATATTAAGACTGAAAAAATCCACCTCTTACACTGAGCCATTGCATATGCTCTGAAGGTGTCATTACAAATATCAGACCTGAGTTAGACTTAGGAGCACCGTGGAATTACATGTCATCATTGTAATTGTGGAGCTGCTAGGGAAACTTCTGTTCACTTTGAAGCTGCATCCACTGTTGGTAGTTTTCAACCACATATTACTTCTGAAATAAAAATAAATCTCACACCTTATACGTCTTAAGAAATCAAAAAGAAGGGAGGACTGGAGTATCTTGCTACCACACACTTTAAGAGCTGCAGAAGCAAAACTCCCCTATTACTCAGGGTGTCCTTTGGTATCTTATGAAGACCATACAAGGTCTGACGCACAGACTCATTCCCTTTTACAGTCCATGATGTAGTGTTTGTATAAAAGGTGCCGTGTGTCCTGTTGAGATTTATGTTGTAATGCAGCTGCTTTAAAAAAGCTCACAGTTTTAATGGTCATAGTAAACAGAATATCTTACTTAAAGCTCATAGCAAAAGGCTATGAGGGGCCTTAAATAGAGCAAAGAAATTTCGAGAAACTACTGCAAGCTATTTTTCTATTTTAAAGCTTTTTGTGACTATGAAGACCCTTTATTTTCAGAAATTCAGCCTCCTGTGAAGAATCCCTGCTTCTGAAGTGTATTTACTAAGAAAGGATAAGAAGCCTCTGAACATATAACTAAATCTAGGAACATGCTTAGGCTGTTTTCTTTGTCAAGTTTTTTGAAAATATTTGAATGTATTATCTTTCACTCCTAGCTTCAGCTTGGACTATAATGGGAAATGCTGATAAAATGAGAGGCACTCTTCTCATGGTATTTCTGGATATAAACAGTAATAGAAGTACCAGAGATTTCACAGGAGAGACTGCTTTTATGATATTCCTTCTCAATTTTATTATTTTATGGAGTTCAATAATGTCCTGGGTGCTTCAAGTACAGGTAAGATGAATAGTGCATAAAAACCCGAAAATGGCTTCTGTCCCAAGGTGCTTCCAATCTGATTTCATGCAATGGCAAGAAGAAAAAGAATAACAAAACAGAATTAGAGGGAAAATACAGAGACTAGTTAATTATGATTGTCTAATAGTTCAGTGATGGCATACACGCTTCACAGTAGTTATCTGTAAAACCCACGAATTCTTCTGTAAAATATGTTTAGGTTTGGAGAAAAAAAATAAAAAGCTTTACATCTGTTTGGGGTTTGCTTTTTGTTATCTATGCACTCTGTCTTTACAGTGATAAACCTCTGAGCCTGGGATGCTCAGAGATGTTAAGAATGAGGAGCCATTTCTACTGAAGTGCACTTGGAAAGGAGACTCCTGCATCACCGATATCAGTCATCTCATTTGACACACAACCAGTTTGTTAGGAGCTCTCACAAACATCTTGGAATTAATAAGAATTTCCACTGAAAGGCTGTTCTGCAATATCATTCGTCTTACAGTCAGAAAAGACCATCTGTTTTCCATACCCATCAGTAGCCATGGATAAATTTAGACTCCTCTTATGTACCTTTTCCATTCCATATCCTCTTCATTTCTCTGATCATCCTTTTAGTGTGAATTGCGCAAAATTCTAGGTAGGGGGTTAGCATGCATAGTGCAATGCCATTAGAATTTCTCTGTCTGTGCTCATGATATGGTGAAAGCTTACATGTAGTGAAATCAAACTGTTGCTGCATAGCTCACAACCTGCAAATCATGAACAATTAATGTACAGACGCCTTTTCCACACCTACTCCACTGCCAAGACCTGAGAGTGTTGAGAGGGAGGCTGACATCATCGCAAGGCCACTCTCCATAGTCTTTGAGAAGTCGTGGAGAATGGGGGATGTCCCAGAGGACTGGAGGAAGGCAAATGTTATCCCTATCTACAAGAAAGGCTCGAGGAAAGATCTGGGTAACTACAGGCCCATCAGCCTTACTTCAATCCCTGGGAAAGTTATGGAATGAATCCTCCTGGGGGCCATCACAAGTCAATTGAAGCACATGACTGTGAAAAGCCAACTTGGCTTCACTATGGGCAGATCATGCTTGACAAATGTGGTGGCCTTCTATGACAAAGTGACTTGCCTGGTTGACATGGGGCAGGCAGTGGACACTGTCTACCTGGACTTCTCCAAGGCCTTTGATACAGTCCCCCACAGTTTCCTCCTGGAGAAATTGATGTGTTATGGCCTAGACAAGTGGTCTGTGCAGTGGGTGGGGAACTGGCTGACAGGCCGCACCCAAAGGGTGGTGGTAAATAGCTCTTTCTCAAACTGGCAACCTGTCACTAGTGGAGTACCCAATCTTATTCAACACCTTTATAAGTGATCTGGATACTGGCATCAAGTGTAGCCTGATGAATTTTGCTGATGACAGCAAGTTGAGTGAAGAAGCAGACACTCCAGAAGGAAGAACTTCTCTGCAGGGAGATCTGGATAGGCTGGAAGAGTGGGCCAGCAAGAACCTTATGAAGTCCAACAAGGACAAGTGTTAGGTCTTGCACCTGGGAAAACATAATCTGGGAGTGCAGCACAGACTGGGATCCACCTGGCTGGAGAGCAGCTCTGTGGAAAAGGACCTGGGGGTGCCGGTGGACAGAAAGCTCAACATGAGCGAACAGTGTGCTGCTGTGGCCAAGAAGGCCAACAGGATGCTGGGTTGCATCAAAAAGGGCATCGCCAGCAGAGATAAAGAAGTCATTATCCCACTCTGTTCAGCACTTGTCAGGCCACACCTGGAGTGCTGTGTACAGTTCTGGTCCCCGCTATACAGAAGAGATGTGGACAGTCTGGAAGGGGTCCAGAGAAGGGCCACCAGGATGGTCACAGGACTGGGCAGCCTGCCATATGAGGACAGGCTAAGCGAACTGGGTTTGTTCAGTCTTGAGAAAAGGAGGCTCAGAGGGGATCTCATCACCATGTAGCAGTACTTAAGGGGTAGCTACAAAGAAGGTGGAGACTCCCTTTTTACAAGGAGTCCCATGAAGAGGACAAGGGGGAATGGACACAAATTGCTCTTGGGGATATTCTGATTGGACACGAGAGTGAAATTTTTCACACTGAGGACAGTCAACCATTGGAATAATCTCCCCAGGGAAGTGGTTGACTCGGCCACGTTGGACACCTTCAAGAGTCGTCTGGACAGGGTGCTGGGCCATCTTGTCTATACTGGCTCTTCCTAGAAAGGTTGGACTAGATGATGCCTGAGGTCCCTTCCAACCTGTGATTCTGTGATTTTGTGAATTTATTTCTCCCGTTCTTAAGATCATTCAGCTCTTCCTTTACAATGTTCTGATCAGCCTCTATCCTCGGTATTTCCCTCCAGTTGAACATCATCAGTGAATTTCTTTCAGCAATGACATTTTTTTCTTTTTGTGAGTTTATTACTGGAAATCTTAAGTGATGTAGGATTTGTCCTAAGATTCTTTAAGAAATCCCCATGTATCATCACATCTACAACAGTGTTCTGTGTTTCAAAGAATTTCTCAACCAATGTGCAAAACTTTGACAAGTCCCAAATGACATTAGTTAATTACTAACATGAAAGTGTCTAAGTAACTGTAAAAAAAATGGAACTCGCTTTCTTTGTTTTTTGTTTTATTTAACCAACAACCAATTCGTTGAAGAAACTATAGCCTTGCACTCTGGCAGCATGCTATTCTCATATAAGAAAGAATCTCTTGTTAATTCCACCATATTCCATGTTCCAGGTCAGGGCATCACCTTGCAATAACAACATAATGGGAGCATAGTGTAGGGAACTGTGACAGTGGACCTGGGGGAAATAAGTTAGAATGACAGGATAGGCTTTTTTTCTATATATATATTTACCAACAGTTTTGCCTGCAGGAGAGAGGAAGGTGGTCTGTCAAAACCAGAGAGACACCAAAACTGCATTTTCATTTTTCTGACTTACTCTTTTTCTTATTAGCTTTCTTCTTTTCTTTTCTTTTTTTTTTTTTTTTTTTTTTTTTTTCAGGCATGTAACAGCTTTTCAGGACACTGAGACAGTACATATAACAAGTAGAGGAAATATAGTGACATTATGAAAATATTTTAGCATGACATTTTTTGTTAGCAAAGAAACAAAGAGATAATCTTATTTTCAAAGTTAATTTTAACTTTCCAAATTTGAAAAGATTCAGAACTTCTGCCCCCACTACTGTAGTCCTCTGCCTTGTCTTATAGAACTCAGAAGCTCTTCAGATGGCATATCTCTAAGGTTTTTGAAGTTTTGCCTGGTTATTCTTGTCCTCCTCCAGAAGCTTTCATTCAAAATGTTTTTGTATAAATATGGAGAATAAGAACCCTGTATATGTGTGCACATGTGTTCGTGTGTTAATGTAACTGACCATTGATAACATACTGTCAACTACAAGGAATTAAATAGCAAGCTGTGGTATAGAGGAAATGGGACAATAGCAGTGTGAGGCGTGGGGCCCTTAGGCAAATGCTCCTCACAGTTCCTGACACCACACAGCTGTAGCACCAGGGCACGAAGGAGAAGAAGGCAGGAGTCTCACAGGAAGCTAATGGCAAGGAGCACAGGGACCAGGTCGTACCACTCCCTGGTGCTGTGGGGCTCCAGGGCCCTGCAGCGCGCTGACACTTCCAGAGAACAAAGCCATATAGTTGTTACAAACACTTGGACCTAGTTTATTACAGCTGGTAACTAGAGGAAAAGCAGTCCAAAATGAGTAAGAGTAGTGGGACCTGATGTTTAATTCAGAAATCAGTGAAGGTAGTAAAATGGATAAAAAGAGGATGAACTATAGCTTGCCATGCTATTTGGAAACGAGCTGAGTGCATTACTTGGACACTACTGGATTTCAGATGTAATTCCTCTTTTCTTGGTCTAGACCAAGTGGGACCAAGGAGGTAGGGTTTGAACTTGGACATGATAGCTAATTCAGGAATTTCCATTTCTCCAGGTGTGAGTCCATGTACTGCACTCATTGCCATACCATATGAGCACCTGCAACAGCGCACTCATCTGTGTCAGCCTAACGGCATCTGCATCTTTATTGGGTTAGAAAACATATCTCCGCTGGATGAAGTTGCTTTGAGAGAGACAGAGATAAAAATATATAAAAATAGATATACTTATCTATTTATTGACAGCTGAATTTTGTATTTAACTGGAAAGCTGGTGAGCTCTATTTATAATGCTTGTATTTCTCAAAAGTTTTGATTCTAGTATTTTTCATCTAGCTCCTGAGAGACTTAAAATACTGGTAGTAGGAGTAAAAGGAAGCATTTTCTGGGCAAAACAAATACTAATCTATATAGCAGATCTGTGGCCCAGACAGGAAAGTATTGCTCTTGTGACTAGTGTCACTATCTTCAAAAAGTCTCCTTTTGTCAGTAGAGGTATCAGTTAAGGGCCTTGTTGTGGTCAAAGAGTAGAAAGCTTTTTGTGCTCTTACTGTATGCAATTCTGCACAACATCTGATCTGCATTAAGCTATAGAGCCAGATTCATATCCTAACTTACAAAGATATAAAACCCTCCATTTCTTTATGGAATCTGTTGCAGATTCCACAACAAAAATTTTATACGTATGTATAGAATGAAACCAGAAAATTAAGTTTAAACTTGGAAAAAAAGGAGACATGAAAGGGATCTGGGGGTGCTTGTGGACAGCAGGCTCAATGTGAGTCAGCAGTGTGCCCTGGCAGCCAAGAGGGCAAACCGCATCCCAGGGTGCATCAAACACAGCATAACCAGCCGGTCAAAAGAGGCGATTATCCTGCTGTATTTAACCTTGGTGTGGCCTCACCTTGAGTACTGTGTGCAGTTCTCGGCCCCACAATTTAGGGAGGATGTGAACACACTCAAATGTGTCCAGAGGAGGGCAACAAATCTGGTGAAGGAGCTGGTCAGCTTGTCCTATGCAGAGTGGCTGAGGACTTTGGGTTTGTCTAGTTTAGAGAAAAGGAGGCTGAGGGGAGACCTCATTGCTCCCCACAGCTTCCTGTGGTAGGTCTGGGATCCAGTTATGAGGAGGCATTTCATTACCAAGAGGGTAGTCAAACACTGAAACAGGCTTCCTAGACAGATGGTCAATGTCCCATGCCTGTCAGTGCCTTAAAAAGAGGCATTTTGTCAATGGTCTTCATAATATTATTCAAGTTTTGGTCAGCCCTAAAGTGTTCAGGCAGTTCGACTAGGTGATCATTTAAGGCCCATTCCAACTGGAACTATTCTATTATGTTCTAAATATATGTTTGTGAATAAACTAAATGAAACCAGAAAGTGGTTTTTGACATTGTAGCTTCTGGAAGGTGTTGCACCTTTGGTAACCTTTGCTTCATTTCCCACTGCCAAAGCTTTCTTTTCTGGGACTTCAGATGGCATCCTCTCATGGGCTTGTGACAGTTGTACTCTGTTGTGGCCACTCAGGTCTTGAAAAGCTCCAGACTCACGTATCTCACAGCCTCCCTGGGCAACCCACTCCAGTGCTTAATGATCTTCACATGGATTTGGGGTTTTCTTCCTTATCTCCAGTCTGACCCTCTCTAGTTCCAGGTGGTACCACTATTACTCACCCTCCCATCTCCCATGTCCCACTGATGCGAAAAGCCTATCCCCACCCCCTTGATGCCTTCCCCATAAGCACCAGGGTGTGCTGCGAGATGCCCTGATGCCTCTGTGCTCCAAGCTGAACCAGCCCCAGCCCCACAGAGCCTCCTGGCCTCCCCTGAGCATCTCTGGTTTGTTGACCTCTCTCTCTTGTCTGGGACCCCAAACAGGGTGTACTTCCTGGAAGAGGCCTGAGGGTCTAATGTACAAACAATACAAATATTGTATCATTCTGCTTAGAAAATTTTGCAGAATAGTCTATATTATTTGATGTTCTTGAATGTTTTCCACTATTTTCTTGCTTGATTGGCCTGCAAATTCTGTGTTGAAAATCTACATGATGGTGTGTTATTTTGACACTTAAGTTTTGAAGTCCCATTTAAACCCTGCATAGAAATAGAGTGTACAGATAATAACATTTCTAGAAACATACACATTATCATCAAATATATTTATTACCAAATAAATTACGGAGGTTTTAGGTACTCTTTACACTCTCTACACCTTTGAAAGAGATCAGCTAAAGAAAGCAAACTCTAGCTTTATGTATTGCTACATGTCACTGTTTTCCCCAGGAGAACAAGCCATTAGAGAGTGGCACCACATGTATGACTAAGATAGTATCCTATTGTCTAGTCTAAGGAAAATTTCCTTAAGTATTTGTAGTAACAGTTTTTCTATGGTTTGTTGGAAAGTTTGTAAAAAACTTACACTGGAATATTAATGTCCAAGCAGCATGCAAAATAAAAATATTAATCTTCCTTTTTAAAAATTCTCTTTTGACCCTTGAATATAGAATTGCAAACATACTTCTTTCACAATGCTTATGATCCTGTGTATCTGACCTAAAACTATAAATATAAGATAATTTTTCAAGATGTTGTTCATGCATTTTTATTAATTTCCTGCTGGTGTGACTATGTTCATTAAATAATATCTAAGTACATCCTACAGGAAACCTGGGAATGAGTTCTGGTGATGAAAATGTTCAGAAGGTCCTGTTTGATAAAGAAAACCTGTATGACTGAAAATAGGTGGTATAAATCCCATAGGTTTTATAAAATATCATTCTTTTCAGATCAGCTTGATAAAGATCGATCCAGGAGTATTATATGGACCTCAAGATAAAATACAGTGGTGTTCAATCTTTCTAAATGGTTCAGAAATTATTCATGATCAAAAAAGAGAGTTTTTCTGGATTATGCATGAGGTCTGTGTTCAGACACAGCAAACTTGTTTGTCAAGTACTAAATGCAAAAAAGTGTTTATAATTTTCAGATTTAAACCAGAAATTAAGTATAGAGGTCTCAGTACTATTTATACACATTTTTCTCTTTCCGTTTTTCTTACTCACGCCTTTTCTTTCTGCTATTTCTTTCCCTCATTATGTTATCTTTCACTCTTTTTCCTTCTCCATCCCTTTTGTTCACTTGTCTCCTTTTGGATTTCTTACTTGGGTCTACAGTTCTTTTTATCTGAAAGCTTGTTTCACTCTGTTTACTCCTCTTTATTCTCCTCCAAACCTGTGTGTTCTTTCAAGACTGAACCAGAAGACCCACTCTCACCCACCCACATGCAGCACCTTATCCCATCATTCCCTTCCATCTCTTAATGCATGCATTCTGATCGATGCACTACTCTCGGTCACCTTGCTGCCTGTTCCCTATCCAACTGCTCAGAAAAATTTGTAATTTTTTAATATTATAGCATTCTTTCTTTACCTATTCAAACTATTGGCATGGAAAATTGCTGCAGCCTCGTAACTGATAAGTTATCATATTCCTCTTGCTAAAGAGGAGGTAATTGCAATCATAAAAATGTTACAATATAAGACAAGAATGAGGGAGTAGGTGATGAAGTGGAGCATGGGAGCAAGAAAGACAAAAAACACAGCAGAGTCACAGGCATCCTTGCCTGTGATACGTTAGTATTGTAGCCTAAAGAATGCTGTACGAAGACCTGGACTGATCGCAGAGCCCTCTGGATCAGGTCCCCAGTCTTGCAAATTGGGATGTTGTTTCTACACAATGGATCTTCTTGCTGCATAGCTCTGCCAAGATGCATCAGAAACAGAGGTATAACTCTCAGTTTTACTTTGTTTTACTGACCACCCTGAGGAAATCAGTATCCTCATCAGTAAAATGGGAATAATAATACTTATCCATCTTTGACAAGTGCATCATGATCTAAGGATCAAAGTGCTATGTACAACTAAGTATTTTTATTATTACTACTTTGATGTGTAAATCACAGACACAATTGGCTGTAGCTGTCTTTGAAGTTGTTGTGAAAAATTCCACTTCAGCAGTGATTTAATTTGTGGGTTAGTGACATGACAGACCATGAGAGGCTATTTGGAACTCTTCCAATTGGTTTTCTCAATGTGGCTGCTGTGAACATGCACTTAGCGTTCAGTAGGCAGAAAATGTCTTCAAATTATTATTACTGATTACATCATTTTCTCAGTGAAATAATTTGTGTAATTATAAATCTTCTTTTTGATAATATGATTAATTTTGTGATCTGGCTTAGCTACTACAAATTATGTGTACAGAAACAGAGTTGTTAGTCATGCAACCTAGCTACTCCTACCTTCAAACTTGTTGAGTAAGGATGCAGTTCCCCATGTAAATAAATGGGTGTGCTAGAGGCTAGCAGACTTTGAGACCTACCTTTCATCCGAAAATCCAGTCAGTAATCCTTTGACTATCCAGTGGACTGAACTTAACTGGTCAGACAATCCTACATAATCTTTCAAGAGGCAAATTAAAAAAGAGACATGATCTCTTTGTCTCGCCTTTCTGGTACAACTCCTTTCCCTGCATGCAGCTGCTTCAGAGTGCTACATAAATGGCTTAAAATGTTGTGTTAACAAAAAAATTCTGTTATTCATTAATCAATAAATTACTTTTCATCCTTCCATGTTGTGAATCCAATACAGTAATCGAAGAAAAAAATGGATTAAAAAAAACTTCACATTTATGGAGTAGTACTTACACAAACAATTTGCAATACCAAATGACAAGTCAAAGACAAAGCAGAACTGATGTTGTGTCCTAGTTTGATAAAGAAAAACTTGGAGATTAAGGTACTTCAGGGCTACTAAGTAATTGCACAGGGATTGTTTTTACGTTCAAAAACTTTGCAAATCAAAGTATTTTTTACAGGACGAACCATGCCAGGTCATATGATCAGATAGTCCAAGGAGTGGCTGTAGTGATTTTCAGTAAGAATGAAGAATTAGACTCCGCTTTTTCAAAATCTTTTTCGCTGTTATTTAAAATATAAAGATGGCAACAGGAATTGTTTTAATGAATGCTGTGAAATACAGGATGTTGGACTGTTAAATCTTCTTTAACATTATCCCACTACTGTAATACTATTACAGTAGCAAATTCCTGTTTGTAAGAAGATATTTAAAATGTTGCTAAGTCAAACAATTGTCTGACTCAATCAATAAAATATATTTGTTTCTCTTTCTAGATTTTCTCTTGACTTTCCATGCAGAAATATGGTTTTTCAAAAAGTTACTTCAGACCACAAGTTAAGAAGTTATGAATATCCAAAACCTGTTTTCCTTTACTATGTCTGTTTTAAAATTGCAGTATTTGTGACTTGTAAACTGCTGAGCCAGTTCTTTCCACCAGTGCTTATTTAGCACTTCCTATCAGACTTAAAGCAGGATAATATGACAGTTTGTGTTGTATATATTGGAATAAATGGGAGCCAAGGTTTGGCAAACAACAATAATTTTAAACTGAAAGTGAGAGCAACAATTGAGATTTCAATAGAAAATTTCATTTTTTTACTTCAGATATCTTAATTCTTCAGTGGTAATTCTGCATCAACATTTTACTACATCTACTTTAAAAAAAGTATCCTCCAGTTCTTAAAATGAACACTTCATTTCTTATTCATATTGATACCTCTGGTCACCTTTCTGCTGGAAATGATTTTTTAAAAAACCACAGGAGAGCTATTATCTAAGGAG
This sequence comes from Phalacrocorax aristotelis, assembly GCF_949628215.1. Lineage (NCBI taxonomy): Eukaryota > Metazoa > Chordata > Aves > Suliformes > Phalacrocoracidae > Phalacrocorax > Phalacrocorax aristotelis. Next base: position 39,940,071 of record NC_134311.1, read on the forward strand.
ATAAGAACTGTCATATAAATGATTGAAATAGGCAAAGTAATAAGTTATCAACAGACAGATTTTATACTCATTGTCTGTTACTGAGGAATTAGCGACAAAAAAGACCTTTTAATTATCTAATCTATCATCCTGCCTATGTTTATCCTTAACTTTTCCAATGTTTTGAGAAGTTTGAGATAATGCAGGTGAATTTTCCATCACAATGAAATGCTATGGCTAAACACTCCCAATGTCTTCCACTGCATATTCAATTACTTAACATTACCCTATTATTTGTAACACTACCCTGTGCTATTCTAACCTATATTTCCTTTTGATGATGGATTATCCAGTCCAGGAGAAATTCAAGTACATACGTAGGTAGGTATTTTTTAATCAAGAGAAGTATGAAAATGTTGGAAAGCATCTACAGAATTATAATTTGATTTTAAAATGTTGAATGATTCCATTTCAGTGTCTGTTTGAGTAGCTACAGTGTCTAATGGAAGTGGAAGTGCAATGGTTCAGCAAGAGGCAACACTGTGTCTTATAATTAGTGGCGTAGAATGAACAATGAGTTTAGGTTATAGAGAAGAAAGTAGACACTATAGTTCTTAAAATACCACTGTAATGGTAAAGCATTATATTTCAGCCAGGTTGTGACTGCCCAGATGACACAGAAGCAAATAATAGCATTTAATTTGAAAAAACTGTGATACTTTGATGTAGATTCACTTGACGCTAGGTAAAATATACCTAAGAAAACTTTTAAGGAATATGTTCATTTTGTGGAAAAGCTGTTTTCGAATGTGCATATTTTAGTAGGACTCTTGACTAATAGCACCACTGTCAGTAGCTCGCCATGACTCAGTGACCCCACCAAGTCTGTCATGCATCTGCACTTTCACTGGTTGAAGACCAGGAATTCCAAAGCTGTGGCTGAAGGCCCTGAGCCTAAAATTTTCTGTGATGACTTCTGCTTTGAAGCACCTGCTGGAGAACATCTAGTGAAAAAAAAGCCACCTAATCCCTTTGAAGGATTTGTCTGTACATCTGTTAAAGACACGTTCCTTCTGTTGAATTTTGACTTTGCTAGACACACCTTTATTAGTACACCTATCACAGCATCTCCCTTTTGGTGGGGAGGATTATTTTTGTAGAATAAACTGCTTTCTCTCCTGTCTATCATATTTCCAGTCATCCACATGAGAACGACCCTAAGGAAGATTTCCTAAGTTTTGCGTATATTATAGATTATGACAAATTCTGTTGCAGTGAAACCAAGGGCTTTCATCTATCATTGAATGACCCTATGTTTCAGGACATGAGTTGAGAATTTTAAGGGTATGTTAATCTTTACCTGTTAACCTACAAGAATTTCTTCACAACATGGGAAAGACACTACAAAGGAGCTTATGGTCCAAGAAGTATATTTAATAGGCTCTTAATCTTGCTGGTGTTATACAGGATACAATCTTAGGAGACAAAACAAATACTTATGTGGCTTTTTCATTTCACTCAACAAAAATTTCAACAAATAAAAGTTTTTCTTAGCCAGAATCTCAGAATTTAATAGCTTTAAATTTGTTTAGAAATTAAGACCAAGGTGGATTTCTTTCCACCAGTTTAATAAACAGGGTTCCACTCCTGATGAAGTTAGACCCTTTTACGCTAACTTAGTATTATGCTTGACATAGAAGGGATAGAGTGTGGTTTTCTTCCAACAATACCAGAATATGCTAATTAAATCAAAAGTCATTTTCACTGGGCTGATAGCTTTCTAAAATTAAAAAGTCAAATTTAAATTAAAAAAGGTTAATTTGTTGACCTCAGCGTTGTTTAATTGTTACTAATGCATTTTATGCTAATTAAGCATGCTTTCTCAATAATTATAAGAGGGAACAGTAAAGCTTTTAAGTCTCCTACTAATCTAGCACCCTGTGGCTGCATGCTTCTAATTCTTTCATTTTAATGTACCAATTATATGCATTATACAAATAAATATGTAATAAAGAATCTGTCATTTCAGCAACCATTGACCTGCAAATGCTTTAAATCATACTAAAAAATATAAAGCAGTATCATTCCTCAAAAACTTTGAAATGAAGAACTAAAACATTACCTGCATTTTGTGATGATGAGACCTTGAAGGCTCCAAATCCATTGACCATGTATAATAGAACATATAATATTTAGGAGGTACAGAGTTACTGTACTCAAGAAATATGTTTTAGTCCTTACACATGATTTGCCATTTCTAACTTCCAGCGCTTCACTTTTAAACTTTTATAGTAGTCTTAAAATTTAGTTCTATCCAATTATACAGCAGTTCTCCTCCTATTTTGCTACTACATCTTAGTTCTCTGAATAATCAGCACAGACCCAGCCTATAAAAGTGATTGAAATGACTGTATTAGAAATTTTTCTATGAGCCTTCTGTTTGGGAAGAAAGTTTGACATCCTGAAACTGCAGTACAGGTCTCAGTGTATTTTATATTAGAATAACTGTCATTACCTGTATCTTTTTGAGACAGCGTGACTGATTGACTGAGACAGTTTTAGTACGTAAAGGCAGTTTTACAATTTCTTAATCTGGACCAGAATTTAATTGTCTGCATATCACATGGTGTAGCTTTCTTGTACCAACATAATCTCTGAACACGGAGTTAGAGATAGGTAGCAACACCTCAAAACGTCCAGCACAGAAAAGACTAGTGATTTCTTCTGACGTATATGCTCTTAGTATTACTTGTGTGTTATTGTTATGGCAAATCTTATGCTTTGACCAAAAGAAAAAAGTAATCTCTATAGTGACAGTTCTAAATGCAGAAAAATAAAGATTGAAGACTGTAGGCTTATAGGTTTCTTTTTATATTTTTCTTCTTCTGGGTTATTTTAGTAAAAAAAAAAAAAAAAATTAAGATTTGTGAGGAAAAGTCTTATCATCAAATAGTTTGATGCTTTCTACTGTGTCACATTAAACAGAAATCTTTTTTAATCTCAAAAAGGTTAATTTTAGAAAAATGTTGAAAGATCAAATAACAATGATATTTTCATTTCTACATTTTTCTACAATATCAGCAGGAGTACATAAACTGTTATCATCACATAATGCATCGGAATATGGTATTCTATGTTTATATTTGATTATGAACCCATGATACAACATAAATAGAAATCATACTCATCTGAAATAAAACTAAATTTCTTCTGATCTTTTGAAGTTTTTTGAACAAGAAAATCCTTTCAGTTATTGTGATTTAAAGTGAAGTTGACTTCTAAAATTCCAGAAGAAACAGAGGAAAATGCATTCAAATCTATCTGTATTATGATATACATGTGATTTTTCCCAAACTTCAGCTCTGAAAGCAGTTGAGAGAAATTAAATGCAAATGTAATTACATATGTGTTTCCCACTTTATAAGAACCATAAGCAAATAAAAGTCTCTCTTTTTTATGGAGCACAGCCCCCTCCCTATTCAAACTAGAAAAAAGACCAACTCTGATGTATGTTATACATAAACTGTAACACAATAGCACTATCAAATTTTTGTCAGGCAATTAAACTTTATGCCAAGCTAATTCAATTTTGCTGCTGTTTTATTAAGTTCTGTGAAAAAAACTAAATCTGTTCTCTTCAGTAAATCACAAGTTTCACAAAGCATTTCCTAACTCAGACTCCTTGTTCTGCTATTTTGATATATTAAATATCCAGCAAAGAATTTCCAGGGTCATAAATTTAGAGTGATAAAATTAATCCTATTGCTGAAGTGAAATAAATATTTTATTGCAGTTTTATGAGCTTTTGTTCCCTTTTCACTCGCAAGTAGGTGTTGTTTAGTGGTACAAAGACATTTTGCTGCTGAAAAATGTATTAGAAACAGTACAGCAGTAATAGAATTCATATCTACAAAGCTGTTCACTTCTCAGAATGAAGGTTCAAGAATATCCTAAGGAAAACTTAGAAGACAATATTGTCAATAACAATACTACACTGATTATTCTTCTTACATTTTAGGAATTATTAGTAATTTTACAATAGAAATTTTCTGAAATTGCACCTGAACAACCAAATTTACTAAATGCAAAATGGAACATGCATCCTTAGAAATCAGAAATGCTAATCTAATTAATCCTTCATTTTCTTTCCATCTTTTCTTTCTTAGGAATGCAAGGAAATCCTAAGATTAAAGGTGTTCATGCCTTGATTATGTCTTGGTCTGAGGTACTGAGCATTTACAATAATGACTCAGTTTATTCAAGTGTGGCACAACATATGCTGCATTTTGGATCTATAGTATCTGAAAAATAATGAATGTGGGTGAGGGCCTCAAGGGTCCTGAATATTGTTTGTTGTAATTAAGAAATGGTCTGGGGAGAGAGGAATGTAAAGTATGGATTTCCATCTGCCTAGAGACAAATGGACAAGGGTGGCAGGGTCTGGTCCTATATATACAGAGGGAATTGCTTTCATCAAAGTACTGCTGCAGGTAAGCAAAATGGAACAGTTCTCTGCGGTGATTGCTTCTTGTAAAGCCATCCACAAATATCTAGAATGAGACCAAATGCTTCACTTTAGTTTGGTAAAGGTTTACCTGGAGATTGCACAGGCTGTATTGTCTGCAAGGTCTGGCAACTCCAAGTTACTTTGTGCAGCAGTTTTGTGTACTGTTTAAAAATTTCTGCAGATAAACAAATGAAAATTGTATTGTGACTAAATCTGAAGAATAGATGACCCATAATGTCTTGAAAACATACTGTAAGCAGTAAAATGTATCTGTCCTCAAAAATGCACAGAAACTCTATAAAGCATCAGATAGTTACAAAGCACTCAGAGTTTTGGTTTTTTCCACTTTTTGTGAACTATTAAGTTACCTTGTTAAACTTTTCTGTAAAGACCTGATGCTTTTTAATGAATACTGCTGAGGTTCACATTTGGAATATATGACGATTTTTCATTTTGTCATATTTACCAAATGAAATGACATTACTAATTCACAGTTGCAAGTGGCAAAGCTTTAGTCCAGGAAGACTGTAAAACTGCAAGTAGAAGCTTAAAACACATATTGAATTTACAGAAAGTCAACAGAAGTTTTCAAAATTATCTAAGTTTGTGGAGAGATATGGAAAAGTTTAGAAGAGAAATGTTATTAGGATAGACTATGATTCAATATTTAGGCTAAATACACACAGGGACCTTACCAATAACCAACCATGTATACAGCCTAGGGCTAGACTCAACCTTTTTTTCTGTCCTGTAACAATGAATATATAGTTATTTTATGAAACATGAAAGGAAAAAAAGAATGCTAGAGTGCCATCATGGATAAAGCGGCTCAGTACAGGGAAAGTCTGACAAGGGGATAAGCTGGGGAGGAGCTCAAGACAGTCTGTTTGCTGGAAGTGAAGAGGTCTTATCTACAGGATAGAACTGACCATAACAGGCTGAGCTTGATACACACCCAACAGTTCAAAAGCAGTTTAGGAAGCACCAGTAGACTATTTTATTTCACTCCAACATGCAAAACTACTATAGAACAAGGGTGAATTGCAGTTAATGTTGAAAATACTTTACTGATCACACACCAGCACTTGGATAGCCAACCATAAACACTTATTCCAGCAGGGAGGCTAGATTTGGACTATGTTTACTATCTCTGACTGCCACTATCTTTATCAAGAAACTGATTTCCCCCGTGCTGTTCAGTGCTCAGTCCTGTGTAACAGGGCAGGTTATTGTCTTTGAAATCTCAATAGTGGAAGTAGCGAAATTTAGCAAACAACGCCAACAATATTTATTTTTCTGGTATCCCAGATATGCCTTTACCTTCACCCTGAGCTACCACTATATTTTTGCTTTCATTGCTGTTGAACACCTGCAGCAGCTGTCCCTTCAATGTGCTGCCTGCAGCCTTTCTTTTCTTGGGGTGAATGTGGGGGTGGTTTTGTTTTTATCTTTTCCCACTGTGGTGATAGGGAAGTTCTGAAATGCAGACAAATCAGGCATTTGTAAAATAGAACAGTACTGACTTGGTAAGCAACTATTTCTGGTAGAAGATAGTACAGGAAATGGAAACTGGCACAAGGAAAAATTTTTCATGGAAAGCAACAGGAGAACTGTAGCATATTTTTAATGGTGTGAAATGAAAAGGATTACAGAATAATTGTGCTCCTGGTTTATGGCACATAAAATGACACCAGTCCCTGCTCTTCCTCATTCTTGTAAGCCTGGAGATTAATAGAATTTGTCATTTTTTTTGTTTACTAGTTTATGAAAAATAATGGATGATCCTTTTACTCAGTAAACTTTGCATCTTTCCCTAATGCCTGTGAAACATTTAATAGCTTAGAAAGTGTGACAGAGCCAGTTATGTATTAACATTATTTAGCAGATCAGGGCATTACTATCAGTTCTTATAGGTTGACTTCATCTTTTCTAGCCTGTGGCTCCTTCAGCAATGAAAATACAAAGAAAAACAAAAGATTTCTTACACTGTGTATCTGATTATGTCAATTTAGACCATCACTTGCAGTTGTCCTCAGAAAATGAGTGAGTTAGCTTGACACTTTAACTTGGTTATTCAGTGAGATGCTTTTAAAATCTAGACAAGTTAATAAAAATGGCTTTTTCAAGTGTTTGGGTATTTTAATTTTTCTTTCTTAATGGTGAAATCATCCATTTTTATGCTTCTGTTCAAAGGCAAAAGGGACAGTGTGTTTCAAACTCTCAGCTGGTCCATGTCCCAGACAGCAGTAAGACAGTTCAGGTTCTTAGCTGTCAAATCAGAAAAAATCTTTCTCTAGCTACCATGTATGAAGTCAGGAATTAATATTTTGTAGAAATAAGGGTTGAAATTTCACCAGGGATGTGTTTATTCTGGCTTTTTTTTTAAAAAAAGGGAGGCAAGTTGCAAATGTTTTGTAATCTTTTTACTACTTTATTCAACTAGATACTCCCAAATACATCTGGATTTGTACAAACGAGCAAAAGCATGAAGGTAAAAGAGAGCACATATACCTTGAAATATGCAAATTTTTTAATGTTTTGTTATTTTGTTCCCATGAAACTCATTGTGAAGGCTTTCCAAGGGAAACAGAGACACTATCACTAGTAAGCATGGAGAGGAAGAGTTAAAATACTCATATTGACTTCTGCCCTTTCCCTTCCACTCTGCCCCTGGCTACTCCCATCATAAAACATAGTGCAGGTTTTCTGATTATTAAAGAAGGAATTTTCTGAGACATGTAGGGAGGTTGTTCTGTAGAATAAGCAGGACGGCATTATAAAATCTGCAGGTTCTCAAAATGCATTTGTACTCTCCTGAAGTGGTGGACCTGAACATTCTGTTAGTTTCTTTCACTCAGTGGATTGCATCATCAAACATTAAATGTGAACATTGACTGCCAGGATATCAGCAGATGCAGAGAAAATAATCATTATAAAAAACAGAGCTTCATCTTGGGTCTACTTTCTATAAATTACATTATATAATAAAACCTTCAAAGTACATTTTATTTCACTGATCAAACTTACGTAATGAATGTCTACAGGTAAGAATCTCAGCTCTGTATGAATGCATAATCCCCAGCACAAATGCAGTGTTGGTTACTGGCATGTTACCCAGCAGAAAATTATTATGAAAGTTTATGGCAACAAATTTCATCATTAAAAAGTCACTACATTTTTTATTTGAAACAATATTACCACAAAAACACGTTTCAGCCCTTTAAAAAACCTCTTTACAAGATTTAATGTGTCTACTGTAAGTTCTAAAGCAAAGTCTGTAATAAACTGCAAAATCTTAGTAGCTGAGCTGAATTTGACTTGTACATTCAACAATGGTGGATTTAATGGCAACCAAGAACAATTTGTTTATTGGGGAGATTAATGTTTTGATGATGGATCTAGATGTGTATTTCAGTTTAATTTAAATCTGTAAAAAAGGTTTTAAAAATATTTTGCTTGCTAAGGGCACGGTGGCATCCTTGTTAAAAGAATAAGCTTAGTTTGGTACCTTCATTACATTCATAACAGAGATTTAAATAATTCACTTTGGAAGGGGACTATTCTTTCAATACATTTTTGCCAAGTTCTACTTATTCACTGAAACTTCTTTCAACAAGCAGAAGCTAAGAAGCAATGCATTATCAGAAATAGAATGAGTCAGGATTATGTGAGGTTTTTTTTCTTCAGATACTCTTTTAGATTTCTTGTTGACAGGACTAGTTTGGCTATGCTGCTTTTGTCCTCTACAGCTAAAATGACATTAATGAACCAAGGGCATCTGAAACACGTGAAAGGTGTTGCACAGACAAGATGCTGTAAAAACAAAGGTCATTCCCAGCACTTTTCTAATTTTCCCAGAGTTCTGTTTTTGGGAATTTGAAAAATACTTTTTTTTCTTGAATTTTGAATTAACTTGGAATGAAAGGTGTAACTTATTTTTGTTTGGATTTAAAAAAAAAAAGAACAAATGTTTTTGGTAGAAATCTTTGCTGTTTGAAATGTAAAATCGTTTTCCAGGTTTATTAGTGAAACAAAGTGTAAAAGTTGAACAAAATTATACTTTTTACTTAAGAATGTTTACAAAGGTTTGAAGCAAAATAATTTCTGCAACACTATGTCCTATTCTGGTGATGCTCTTTTTCCTGTAAAGTGCCATTACTTAAATTGGCATATCTTTTCAGAAATTTCAAATGCATATGATGAACTGAGGTAAAGATTTAAAACCCATTGGAAAATGTGTACTTTGTCACAACAGTACATGAAATGGTGGTGTTTGCTCCTGCCAAAGTTCAATATGGACACTACTGCCTTGTTGCAGAGCCAAGTCAGGCTTTACAGTGCAGGTGCAGCTGGCTGAAGCTAAATGGCTTATCAAATTTAAGCTTCCCTATGACTACCAAAAAGAGTATGAACTGACTGGGGAAACTAATGACATATGACCTCATGAAAAAAGTTGCAATTGGAAAAGGTACAGGAAGTGAATGGATGGTCCTTGTATGTAAAAGACACTGGCAAACTTCTGATTAAAACATTCAAGCCATAAGCTCATTACTTTTAGGAGTAATTGTCTCACAAGCTGGATAATTTTGTGTCCACAGTGAATGCTGTAACTGAGTGTTCAAATATCTGAGAAATTTACCATGTAGTTTGAGTAGTAGTCTATCAATCTTCAAGTTAAATTTCACATGGGGAATTTTGTGGACCAAAAAGTATAATTTCTTACAAGTGTCCAAAGTCTAGTTTAGTTTAATTCCTGGCAGCCTTTTTGTCAAAGAGAACTGGTGAACTCAAACCTCAGGGCTAGGCTTTTTATTCCCATGGGGTGCATACATAAGTTTTCAGGCAAGTAGATTGTGCCTGTTATCTGGTGAATGTCTTTAAACAGAAGCAGACTCTTCTCAGACATATTCTGACAAGTAAGCTTGCTTTCTGATCACAGTGGGCTGCTAAACCAGCTATGTCCTAAATTTTTCAGGGTTGCATATAGTTCATATTCAAATCCCCTGAAGCCAACACACAAACTCAATCATGAATCTTTTTGGCTAAGATCTATTTGGGGCATGTGAACTGTATTCTCTGTTTTTCATTATAGATTCACAGAATCACAGAATGATTTGGGTTGGAAGGATTGAAAGGTTGGAAGATCATGTCATCCATCCCCCGCCATGGGCAGGGACACCTTCCACTTGACCAGGTTGCTCAAAGCCCCATCCAACCTGACCTTGAACACTTCCAATTATGAGGCATCCACAACTTCTCTGGGCGACCTGTTCCAGTTTCTGCCTGCCCTCATTGTAATAAATTTATGTTTATAGCCAATCTAAATCTATCTTCTTTCAGTTTAAAACCATCCCCTCTTGCCCTGTCACTACAATCTGTGTAGTAAAAAAAAAGAAATCTCTTTCCATCTTTCTTATAAGCTCCCACTTTTGAAAGACCACAATAAGGTCACCCTGGAGCCTTCTCTTCTGCAGGCTGAACAACACCAATTCTCTCAGCCTTTCTTCATAGGAGAGGTATTCCAGCCCTCTGATCATTTTGTAGACCTCCTTTGGATTCACTCTAAAGGTCCATGTCTTTCCTATACTGAGGACCCCAGTGTACCCAGTGTAGTGTACAGTCTCTTCTACTCTCAGCAATGTATACTATTTAATTGTGTCTTTGACAGTGTGCTCTTAGGCTGTTAATTTATTAACAGGTTTCAGAATTACTTGCAGGTTTCAGGTCTTGATCCAGAGATTTTTGTGTATAAATCTCTGCATTACTTACAGGTACTTGTTGTTTCTTCATTATTAGGCAAACAGCACTAAAGATGACCATCATGACCTACAAATCTCAGCGAGATGTAGAGTCCAGTAAGCAGTATCCTCATCCACATAGCTATGAAGGATCTAATTATAGACCTTCTTGTGGCTTTTTTGTTATTACAACTGATTTTTAGGGTAAGTTAAATTGAAAACATCTACATTAGCAGTTGTGATTGTGCAGCACATTTGATAAGCCACAGTCATTACTCCAGCAACTGTGGAAATCCATTGCACATATTCTAGCACAAGACTACATGACGAGAAACCACAGACACCCTCTTTGTTGTCAGAGCTACTTTCTGCTCTTTTTGGATATCAGAATTAGATTCTGGACTGAATCCCATTAAAACACACAACCAAAGATTAATTTGGCTGTGTCTAAAAATCTTTCATATACCGAGAGGTTTGGGATTCTGCAAAAAAAGTTTTATTGGCACTAAACCAGCAAATATATATATATATGTGTGTGTGTGTGTGTGTGTGTATATATATATATCAGTTTTGCTTTCTGGAACTGTGAAAAGGATAAACACTTCATAAAACCTCCTGCCACAGAACCTAACATATTGAAATGGCTTTTTATGGAGATATTGAAAGAACAACAGAAAAAATACACAGGGCTTGTTTCTCCTGAGGGTTCAATTATTTTGAGTGCTGGTAGCAAACTTTGATTGATAAATCTAACCTTTCCTTTCCAGGCAATAGTTTGATCACATAGTGATGAGAAAGGGTTAGAGAATGGAAGAATAATATTTGGACTGCAACAGAATAATGAAAATGCAGAGGATGCCTTTGACTTTTACAAGGTGAGAAATGATTTCCCATTTTGATTGTGTGATGGCAAGAATCTCTTTTAAGAGCAAGCAAGTCTGGGCTTTGTATGATATCCTTAAATTATTTTTCAAAACTTACAAGATTTCTCCAGCTTTCCAACTAGAAGTTCATAATACATCCAAAATGCAATTCAAGCTATAGTGGCAACATATGTTTTTCAGCAGCACAAATGACTGATGAAGTGATGTGGTGACCACACATTGTATGTGAAATATGAACTAAGAAAGAAAACTCCCCAGCCCACAGGGAAAACCAGGCAGCCTTTCTATCCAAAACAAATTTAGGTTTTCAAACTGGGTTTACACAAAAAAACTCATCAAGGATGTTCATTGTGACCTAATTTGACACCTCTATACATCTTTTTAATTCTCTGTTTACACAATTTTTTTCACTCTTCCCTTCTAAAATACTTCTTCACAGCCTGAAATCCTCCATCATTATTTTCATCAAATCTTCTCCTTCCTTTTATGTAGAAGAAAAAGAGTCTATCAATCAAACCAAATGAAGATAGACCATTTAGTTTTATCATCATAAATTCCTTCCCATCTTCTCTACTGACAAGGAAGCTGTGCCTAAACTTGTAAGAAATTCCAGTGGGAAAAAAGAAAAAAAGAGAGAGAGAAAGCAAAATTTGGATTTAAAATATAATCTTGATCACCAAGTTTTATTTTGAAAGTAAACCTCTTAAGGATGTTTAAAGTTGTGTTGTTTAAATGCTTTCCAGTTTCCTCAAACAGCCGTAGAATATTAATGTGAAATCCCTGAATATTTTTGGAACCCAGTAAAGTAATGGTTTCATTGCCTTTTACTAATATTGTTCTGTTCTGATTCATAAAACTTTTTTTGATGTTTGTGAGACCATTTCACAAGAAATTTTAAAAATCAAAATCTTAAGTGAAGAATTAGATACATCATCTAACTCAATCCACTCCAATAAGCCAAAATTTAGAGAAAAAGATATCTTATGTATCAGAGTTATGGCACTGCAGAAGACAATAAAAGCAGACAGATGCATTAGAAAATGGTCTAAAGACAGCACATTGCAATGCAGCTGTTTTAACTTGAACATTGCAGTAACAGTTGAGTGTGGATATGAAAACAGTAACATTTACCAGCTTCCAGACGTGGTGCATCAGAATGCTTAAAGACAAATTAAAGTTGCCCTTAGCAAAGGTATGTTGTTGCAAATGTAGTCTGCCTGCATATGCTCTCTCTGCCCTCACTCAGCCGTACAGGACAGATGTAATTTAGTTATGATGTTTTAGTTAATGAAATCACTGCTACAGCCTATGAATAACTGCAGCAAACAGGCGCAGTGTTAAACAGTATTGCACTTGCAGGCAAGCATGGCCAATAGATGAGACATTACATTTCCACCTACTTTTACAGTTCTTTACTGCTTTTTTTTTTTTTTTAATATAAAGCTAGTTTTCTGAAGCATGGTGTGCATGCACAAAACTTAAAAATTAAGAGGTCAAGTCCTAGACAGAGATGGTAAATATGTGTAGCTCTGAAAAATCTATTTACACTCACTAAACTGTGGATATCTAGTCTCCAGACTATCAGATTTCATCTCCTTTTTCTTGTTTTACATACTGAAATGAGAAAATACATATTCAGAAATACACTGATGCATACATGCACCACATGCATTCTGCTGGCATCTCTGTGATATATTGCAAAACCATATATAAAGTAGATTTTTTTTCTAGCAACCTGGAAAATCTATCTTCCATCTTCTAAGCCATCTCCTTGGATTTACTAATGTCTCAACCTCCAGAAAGTTTAATGTATTCATTTTTTAAAAAATGCTTTTTTAAAAAAAAAAACAATTATCTTTCCCAAGACTTTGGCTCAGTTAAATATTTTTTTCCCTTCTAATTACACATCCTCTAATTATGACCTTTTGCTCAGTTTCAGAAAAATATAAACATCTCAAACTGATATAAGAATTCTTGCTTTGCAACTGATGTGCTAACAAAGCTGAGCGTTAAAATCATGGCATTAAAAACACAGGTGAAAAATTGCAATTTACTCTTGGAAAAGCAAGTCATAATTTTCCATAGAAATTCTGTGCCAGCAACACCTGAAACATGCAATGACAGGTCATGTAAAGTATGATAAATGTTTCATGGGTTTGCTGATTCTCATATTTTAAACTTAGGAAATGTACTTTCAGACAGACAAATTTATACCTGTGAAGTCTGTATGCATATTTTAACTGCACTTGTCCAGTACAGGTCATGGTACACTGTACCATGTAACATCTGTGTGTGATTAAAGCTAAGGGATAATTATTGGGGATATATAAATAAGAACTGGCATACGACATTTTTATGGGGTATTGATTCTCCAGAATTAAAGATCACTTTCTGTACATTGGTTAAGCTTAATAACTCCCCAAAACTCCTCAGAAAGCAAGGATTACTCATAAAATAATTATTACTTTTTGCATATGAAGAAAATATGGTATAGTTGGCTAACTACTTTATGACACCAATCTTGTACAGTTTCTATTATATTTCTAAGCTTTTCAGAGCCTTCTAAACAAAGGTCCCTAACCGTATGTGTCATCTACACAGTGCTAAGTAGGCTTTATATTAATTGTTATTTTTGTTCTTTGTACCCATCAGTTTTCAATCAATAGTTATTGGTACGGGATAAGATGTATGAGTCATCAAATAAAAGAAGTTCAGACTGTTTTGTTACTTCCTAGGTTCCGTGAAATTGTAAGTGAGGATATCTCTCTCTATATAAAAATATAATAATAATAATAACAACAACAACAACAACAACAACAACAACAACCACCAATCCTAAGGCTCCACAGTACTTTGTGGAAAAAAAAAATAATGTCATAGAAATAGAAACTATAATAAGATGCAAAGTCAGCAAAAATAAACCTGACAAAAAGGGATGAAAAGAAGGCAGGGGCATTTAATGCTTTTTTTTGTCTCAATCTTTATTATAGTGGTAGACATGGGCTGCCCACTCCCATGAGTTGGAGGACCACGACTGCAGGAGCAGTGACTTTCCATTTGTGGACACTGAAGTTGAAGGGACCAGTTGTATCAACTGAACATTTATAAGTCAATGTGGCCACACAGGGTTCATCCTACAGACCTGAAGGAGTATTGGTGGATTTACAGCAGGACCCCTCTCAACCACCGACCAAAGACTTGGGAGTCTGGGAAGGTCCCCACTGACTGGAAGCTAGCCAACATTACTGCAGTTTGCAAGAAGGGCATGAAGGAAGATCCAGGAAACTACAGACCTATGTAGTCTAACCTCAGTACCTGGAAAAATTATGGAGAAGATCATAGTGGGTGCTATTGAAAGGCATTTCAAGGACAATGGAATCATCAGGCACAGTTAACATGGGCTCACAAAGGGAAAGTCCTGTTTAACTAATCAGATATCCTTCTATCACATTAGTTAGAATCTCTACCAGAGCTAAGGGCACCTGCCCAATGGGTGAAGGGAAGGGAGTAGCTGTAGCTCTTCTGGATCTTATTAAGGCTTTTGGTATTGTGCCTCACAGCATCCTTCTGGACAAGATGTCCAGCTGTGAGATGAGTGAGTACACAGTGCTCTGGGTGAACTGTCTGAGCAGCAGGGCTCATGGGGTGGTTGTGAATGGAGCTACATCTGTCTGGTGGCCAGTCACCAGTGGCGTTGCTCAGGCCTCAGTTCCAGGTCCAGTTCTGTTCAATATTTTTATCAATGATCTGGATGCAGAAGTTGAATTCAACATTAGCAAGTTTGCTGGTGATACTAAACTGGAGGTGCTGTTGACTCTCAGGGAGAAGAGGCCTTGCAGAGGGATCTACATAGATTGGAGCACTGGGCAACCATCAATGGCATGAAATTTAACAAGAACAAATCCCGGATTCTGTACCTAGTGACGGAGTAATGCCAAGCACAAGTATAAACTGGGAGAGGAGTGGGTGGAGAGCAGCCCTGCAGGAAGAAATCTGGGGGTGCTTGTGGACAGCAGGCTCAATGTGAGTCAGCAGTGTGCCCTGGCAGCCAAGAGGGCAAACCGCATCCCAGGGTGCATCAAACACAACATAACCAGCCGGTCAAAAGAGGCGATTATCCTGCTGTATTTAACCTTGGTGTGGCCTCACCTTGAGTACTGTGTGCAGTTCTCGGCCCCACAATTTAGGGAGGATGTGAACACACTCAAATGTGTCCAGAGGAGGGCAACAAATCTGCTGAAAGAGCTGGTAGGCTCCTCTCTCCTCTCCTCTCCTCTCCTCTCCTCTCCTCTCCTCTCCTCTCCTCTCCTCTCCTCTCCTCTCCGAATTTAAAATGGAAAATAATAATGATAAAAAAAGACACAGAAAGTAGTAGCGCAAGTGATCTTTGGAGTGGGAGAGCAGGAGGAGATCGTCCTGCAAATGGCTACAGACAACCATCCACTGCCAGTTA
Source organism: Phalacrocorax aristotelis (assembly GCF_949628215.1). Lineage (NCBI taxonomy): Eukaryota > Metazoa > Chordata > Aves > Suliformes > Phalacrocoracidae > Phalacrocorax > Phalacrocorax aristotelis. The sequence continues at coordinate 39,955,632 of NC_134311.1, forward strand.
GGCTTCATTCTTATTGTCCTTGCTACGTTGTTCTTAGGACCATGATATTCGTTTATTTATATTCATGGTAATCTTGGGTATGTGACATCCTGCAGAGTTAGGCCTGCAACCTCATTGATGAAAGGCAGTCTTAAAATACTGCCATTAAGCAAATTGTTCATTATACATGCACCAACAAGCATTCCTGTTTCTCTTAGATGCTTGTATTGGGTTTGTGTGGCAAGGTTTTGGTAGCAGGAGGGGCTACAGGGATAGTTTCTGGAAGACACTGCTAGAAGATTCCCCTGTGTCAGACAGAGCCAATACCAGATGACTCCAAGATGGACCTGCCACTGGCCAAACCTGAGCCCATCAGTGAAACCAAATCAGTGATAGCAGTAGCACCTCTGTGATAATATATTTAAGAAGGTGGGAAAAAAGCCCAGGGCAGCAGTAGCTGGAGCAAAGAGTGAGAAAATGTGAGAGAAATAGCCCTGCAGACACCAAGGCCAGTGAAGAAGGAAGGGGAGGAGGTGCTCCCAACACCAGAGCCAAGGTGAAGGGCTCCCTGCAGCCTGTGGTGAAGACCATGGTGAGGCAGGCTGGCCCCTGCAGCCCACGGAGGTTAACGGTGGAGCAGATATCCACCTGCAGCCCATGGAGGACCCCCACGCTGAAGCAGGTAGATGCGTCCAAGGGAGGTTGTGAACCTATGGGAAGCTCATGCTGGAGCAGGGTCCTGGCAGGACCTGTGACACCATGGAGAGAGGAGCCCACACTGGAGTAGGTTTGCTGGCAAGGACTTGTGAGCCCATAGAGGATCCACACTGGAGCAGTCTGCTCCTGAAGGACTGCACCCCGTGGGAGGGACCCACGCTGGGGCAGCTCATGAACTGTAGCCCATGAGAAGGACTCACATTGGAGAATTTCACAGAGTTCTGTCTCCCATGGGAGGGATCCCACGCTGGACCAGAGGAAGAGCCTGAGGAGGCCTCCCACTGAGGAGGAAGGAGCAGAAGAGACAGCATGTGATGAACCAACAGTAATCCTCATTCCCTGCCCTCCTGTGCCGCTGCGGGGCAGGAGGTAGAGAATTCTGGAGTGAAGTTGAGCCCATGAAGAAGGAAGAGGCGGGGAGAAGGTGCTTTATGATTTGATTTTAGATCAACACTACTGTATTGTTATTACTTTGATTTTCACATATTTAATTATCTGAGTTCCTGGTTTGTAGTGGTTTCAGTACCACCAGATTGTGACCAGTCAGTCTGATGTTTTCTGCTCCACAGAAAGAATGAGGTACTAATAGGGAAAAGAAGAAAGTGTGATAGGTTTTGGGGTGTGGGGAATACTTTACTGAAAATTAGATGGAGAAAGAAGACCCTGAATTTTAGGGAGGGTAAGAGAAGTGAAATAATTTGTCTTGATAAAGTAGATAAGAGGTTAAACTGAAATTGGCAGAGGAACTTAGAGAGGAAGAATGGTCCTGCAAATAAGAAACACAGAGGAGGATTAAATACAGCTGAACAAACCAGGCTGACATTGGAGCAGAAAAGACAATCCACAGGCAGGGCTGAATAAGAAGTATGAACCATGCTTTGTAAAGCAAGTGGGATGAAGAGCAAATGAGATGACTATGGAGTGGAGACTACACATTTGTAAAGGGAGCTACAGTGGAATGAGAACTGGACAATGCCATACAGGGCAGGGCACTGCCCAGAACAAGCGTCAAACTCAGAAAAGATGAAAACTAGATCACCCATGAGAAAATATGCAGAAGAGCTTCAAATGGCTATACAAGCTTCCCAGTCTCAACACTCTAACACTGTGACAAAGTAACCTGTGAAATCCACTAGGAACGTGTAAATTTTATCTAAAACTTGTATAGAGTTGATGATAACCTACTTTAACGAACATTAATGTATTCAGTGGCAGAGGTCTTTGCAGTGAATCAAATGTTTTTGATGAGAGATAATCATCAATATGAAGTCACTTGAAGGGATTTTGTAAGCTTTTTATAATTATACACTCATATAAGAAAACACCCCAGTGCAAGACAATACCAACACTACAAATTTAAGAAAATCTTCTGCATTGTTTCAAATTAGCCCCTGTGTGATAGTCTTATCTTTTTTTTCTTTTTTTCTTTGTAGAAATTCGACTTTAATATATTCAAAGATGATATCTGCATAAGGAAAAATGAGGTGGGACTGTCTGTTATAAACTTTCTGACTCTTTAGTTGAAGAAGGTAGAAATGTGAGGTGAACAGGATAGAGATTCTTTCACACCAAAAGCAAAAGAAATTCTGTTTGATAAACCATATGCTAAGCAAGACAAGTCAACTAAACTTTCCACATGAAGTTATCCATTAAGTATTCACAGTTTTCAAGGTATCTGATATGAGACACTGAAATGTGATTATTAGAAGCAATTATTACTTCTCTCTTCAACGGAATTCATTGGGAGTTTTGCTGATTGTATAAGTTCTGTATAAGAACTTAATATTCTGAAAAAAATGGATTTGTCAAATTATATCTATAAATAATAGTATCTTGCTAGTTATTTTCTCTGGTTATTTTCTTCAGCTGGAAGAAGACATAATTTTATTGTCACCTTTCAGAGGTGTTGCAAAGTTATAAAAACTGTGAAACATCAGCTGTGAGCAACTTGTATCTTCTGATCCCCTCTAACACTTGCTGTTGCCCCTATTTTCATAGAGAAAGATCTCTCTGTACCTACTGCCAAGAGTGATTCAATAGTGCTTGTTTTCAGCGAACTACTCAGAGATGAGCTTCCAGCTCTCACTGTGACATGTCAGCAGAGTCCTTCTAAGCGAAAGACTCTCTGTATTGCCTGGTGCTTGGTTGGCTTTCAGGCAATGCTGAGTTTTGAAAATGATGTAATCTCTGTGCAAAAGACGAGTGTCAGCTGGGTTTTGAAACCCCTGTTGACTAACACAGTGCTGACTACAAACACCTCTACACTGATTTTTTTATGTTCTGTGGTATGGTTATGCTTGATATGTAGTTTTAAAGGATATTTGTTTTCTCAATATCAACTTTAAGCCCTTCTTATTGCCAGGCTGGTGTACTTTAAGTGGCCCCACATCAGTGTTTTTGCTTGGATGATGAGTGAGCTTTGCTAGACCCTTCTCAGTCTGCAAGCTGGACTCCCTGTAGATGAAACTAAACCATGAAATGTGCATGAGGGTTGAGGAACACTTAGGGTACCCCAGCAACTAATGGGCATTCAGATCAAAAGCCAAACTGGAATCAGTCTTGAAGTAAAACCTCCAAACGATACATGATATTGGGACCCTTACAGATCTGTACCCAGTCGCCTGCCCTATCTGCTAATAACAGCATAGCCTTTGGTGTCAGCCTTTTAAAACTGTTGTGCAGTATCCAGGTCTTCTAACAAACCTCTTTTATTTTGTGGTCATCCTGAACAATGGAGAGAAAGAATGCAACAGTTTTACATCAGCACACGTATTAAGAACTCAAAAATCTAGTTATTCACTTTCACATATTTCTATCCATTTCTGATGGTTCTGACTTCAAATAGAATTCTATAGGATGGAGGCATCATTTGTAAGATAGAACCTGGCAAGAGTTTCAAAAATCTACAAAGTTATGACCGAGGGAGATTAAGGTTATGTCTATACTAATAAATTAAAATGTACTCAGGATAGTACCTACAGAGTGAAGCCAGCTGGCACAGAATAGTTCAAATCTATGCTAATAAATTCTAAGTCTGTGTGGCTGTATGCAAGACCTCATGGACATTCAAGCATCTAAGATGCCCAAGAATCACAGAGAAAGGCAAGCCAAGGACCAATTTACCATTGTAGATAATTTGGATTATGGGAATGTTCCCAGGCAGTAGTTTACTTGTTAGTAAAGCCCATATGTTCCTCCACCACCCTTAGGGTCAACATGGAGTTTAAACCTGATGCTTTGACTGCCGTCCAGTCTGTTCCCACATAAACTAAATATCAACTGCTTATTTCACCTTGTATGATGTAAGACAATTCCACAGAGCAGACAGTTACAGTGTCTCCAGTAACTGCAGTCAGCCTGATTTCTCTGTTCCAATTAATTATTTTATGAACCAAAAAGTACCCATGAAAAAATTTTTAATCAAGTATCCAGAGTAAGATCTACATAGTGTGGTGTAAATAAGGTGCAAGTTTATACACAAAAAAAAAATGAGGAGAGAGTAAAATATGAATGGTATCTTATTAAGCAGTCAGAATGAGGCCATAGCTCTATGGAAAATGTAGTTTGTAGTTATGTAATTAAAGAACATATGATACTCAGGGGAAACGAAAGAGAAAGGAATGACTTTTCCTACCTGGAAGTAGTCTGTAGTAAAGTTAATAACAATAATCTGTGCAGTCCTGTAGATATTTAATAATAATAATGCACATTTACAGCATGCTTCAAGATATTTCTGCATACATGATCAGAACTCTTTTCAGTATTCTTATCGATTGTCAAACAAGTAAAATACTCTTCTGTACTATGCAGTCTACTGTCTAAACTTATAGCAACACATATTTAAAATTCAACTCTTTTAAAGCTGTGTTCAAAACAAACATAGTTTGATTATGAACACTGAACATACATCAGCTGTCATTAGTTCCAATGTTATTTTGAGTCCAAACTTATATTTAGTTTTGTCTGTAAGAGTCATTTAGTCTAACAAATGCTCTAACCATTTAAGTAAGTCTGATAGAAATTATCCCAATTTATCTGGGGATTTATAATCTGCTTCTTATAATAGATGTATCCTGGTTTGCTAGATCTCACTGGAGGATGAAGGGAATGGGAGGGAAAAAGGGAATTACACTGTGATAACCTGAGATCTGAAAAGGTATTTACAAGTATATCTAACATTTTATTTCACTTTGAAGTTGTCTGAACTTTGTTACCCTCAACTATTACCTTTATAGACTTTGTCCTGCACAGGACAGATTAAACCAAGTCATTGTCACTTAAAATTGGACTAGATGTATCTTTTCATCTGTCTCCTTTTCTGACTCGTCGTCTCTTGCTCTCCCTATTCACACTTTCACTTGTACAGGAAATTTGTGTTCTTTAAAATACCTAATTAGGAAATTTATCACGTCCTTCTCTAGCCAAGGCATTCTGTAAGTCAAAAATGTTACTTTTACTTTTGTGCCCTTACTGTACTTGTTTGGGATTCCAGAATTTTAAAACACATAAGACTGGAAAATATGTAGAGAGAAGAATAAATTGCTAACAATTTCTGATGTTTCTTAATCTGACAGTAAAAATCAAAGGCAATTTTATATTAAATTTCTAGGGTGGGAGTAGTGAAAGAGTCAAGTCATCAGCTCATCTGAACGTTCTACCAAAACATGATGTAGAACTATATATCAACGTTTCAGATGTGCTCCCTTTGGGCTGATTTGTAACTTTGGAATATGATTGACAACTGTTTTGATTTTCTATAATGAACTGCCATTTTAAACTAACCTGACCAAGAATAGAAGAAGATGAAGTGAGCACAAGAATACATAGCATTTACTTCCTGCCCTGTGTTTAGAGAGGAGCTTTTGCAACTGAGGTTTGCTTTTCTTTTCAGAGTAATGGTAATGTAGATGTTCATCCCAATTCATCTATAAACTTTATATTGTAGCAAGTAGGAAGTCACTGAAAAGTATTTATCTACTATGTTCACTTGAGAGCAAAATAAACATCTTGACCTTCAATTCTTCCCTCTTTAACTTTCTTATCAGAGGATGTCAGCATTTAGCACAAGGACAAATGCCTGCATTTTTGTGAGGAATGTAGACAGTGCTGTCATGAAAAAAATAGCCTCTAGGAGGGAAAAAATGGAAGCCTTTCAAAAGGTTTAATGTGTAAAAGAGGCAGTTTCAGTGAACCCATGACTGTATGTCAAATGCCTAAATAGGGGGAAAAAAGGCCGTTTGGAGACACAGATTTCCAACTCCCCTGACCTGCGGTATTTTACTGAAAAACTGAATACACGTGTCAATGATAAAATTTTAAAATACTCTGTTTATTCTGATGCAATATGCATTTTCCTCTTTAGGCTTATTATACCAACTCTTTTCTTAATTATTAATGGTGTTTAGCTACAGTATGGTACAGAGAGTGAAAGCAGAAGCCAGTCACCTTAAAGAAACATGTGAGCTGAATGCTGAGCATGTTTTTTTCCTACAGCATATCTCTGACTGAGAATTTTATTTTACCTAGGATTCTTTTTTTCTCCTTACTCTATTAGAATCAAGGTAACATACCTTGTGAAATATCTTTGAAATGCAATAATTCCACTAATAACAAGAAATATAATGTGTACTGTTCTGATGGGAAAAGAATATTTCCTACTTACATAGTTTGGGAAAGTAATTGCATCATTTTACAGCTACAGAAGATTTGATGTTACTGCCATAGCTTTTGTCTGTAAAATGTTGTGTTGACTCTCACCAGTTTTGTCCTTTTGTGGGTCCAAATTTGTGATTAGTTGGTAAAACAATTAAGGAAATCCATGGTGTAAACCCTCAGACATAGAAGAAGAAATGTGTCTTTAATCACAAAGCTTCCAAAAGAAATACTGGAAATCTTGCATTGGTTCCTATTTGTTGCCTTGTTTGCAGAGTAACAGTTATTGCTTTAGCAGCTTCTACCTCCATATGTGTACAAAAAGTAAATGAACATAAAATTGAATGAACACATAAAAGAAGGTTAAACCCACCCAGCTTAATGAATCCATTCTCCCACCTGCTGTGTGCTGGAACATGAACAGTGCATTGTTTGGATCATAAGGATTAGTAAAATAATAGTCTTGGTGAACAACATGGTCATGTGGATGAAGTTATTATTCCTTAAAGTCAGTGTGTGATAGCTGGAATACCAGTGACTGTACATACTTAACTCCTTATTCTAATCCAATAACTGTGGAAAGTGTATAATTATTTCTGTTGAGCAAATCAGCAATTATACACAAAATAAGGTTAAGAATATTTTATATAAATGAATGGTGATCCTTCTTTTCTTCTCCTTGGTTAAAAAGTTAAATTTTTTAATGAAAATTTTCTTTATAACCCATTTCTCTTTCAATATCAGAAATGATTGTCTGTGAGAAAAGAAAAGCATAAACTATCTTTACCAGTAGAAGTGGAAACATGATGGGGGAGTTGCTACCCACACTGATTATACCTAAGGTATAGATCATCAGATCTCAAACGTGATCATGATTGCTCTTATGTGATGTCATAAAACTCAATGAGTTTTAGACCATTGCATTGATGAGGTAATCATTGCCATCAGTACAGTATTCTTATGTCTTATGTCTTCTGCTACTTCAGCATGAACTAAAACATTGTAGATTTTATCTGTTCCTACAGTTTTCCATCAAGCAATTGGGGTAAAAAATACTTCTAAGGATTGTCAGGGTTAATTAGTGAAACCATTGAAAACCAGGTAGTTGTTTTCCTACACAAAACGTTAGCATTTTCCAACTTCAACATATTATTTCTTTCAAAAGGCCCAAATACATTCTCCTTTCTAATGTGTCTTTTGTCGTACTGAGGTGGGTTGAGCCTGGCTGGGCACCACATACCCACCAAACTGCTCTATCGCTCTCCTCAGCAGGACAGGGGAGAGAAAATGTAACTAAAGGCATGTGAGTTGAGAAAAGGACAGGGAGAGAGCACTCACCGATTACTGTCATGGGCAAAACAGACTTGACTTGGGAAAATTAATTTTATTTCTTACCAATCAAATCAGCGTAGGATAATGAGAACTAAAATCAAATCATAAAGCACCTTCTCCCCACCTCTTCCTACAGGTCTGTAGTTTCCTGGATCTTCCTTCATGCCCTTCTTGCAAACTGCAGTAAAGTAGCAATAGTAGCCTATTCATACATCTTCAAGCTATAGTATTTGGAAGAGGAACCCTTCTGGCTTACTTCTACAGGGCTTGTTCTGCAAGGGGTACTTGGACAGAGAAGCAGAACTTTCAGGTATATTCTGCACCCTCTTATGTGAATTGAATATCCTAACGCAGTTTCCTTTTCTTCCCCTAAGCAATGATGGCCACCTTCTGAAGAAGAAAGCCACAATATCCTCCTCTTGGCAATGACACATCACTGTGCCACTCTTGATGCCTCTTGTCAATGTTCCCACCTTTCTGTCTTCAGCATGATTTCCCTTCCTTTTCTGCCTCAGCCACATGTTATTAAGCAGCTACTGACTTGAAAGAGCTCATTTTGTTGCTGTGACCTTCATTTCTTTGTCATTACCATTACCAGTACCATTAATATGCCCTGACACATTCTAGTTTGGTAGAGTTTTCTTCCTGGTTTAAGCTGCTTAGTTTTTCTACTTCTAATATGAGCAAGAATTGTAACATCAATATTTATCTCTGTGTTTATGTTATTGATGACAGTAGAAGTTCATGGTTGATATAACTTCAGATTCTAAATGAACCTGCTCAGCTTTTAAACAAACTTTAGTAAAATTAACTTAATCTTGGTTCTTTCTTGGGGTACTGCAAGCAAGGTTTGTATCCTAACAGCGTTGTTGTGGTAAAATATATAAATGTTTAGGTGGGAAGATTGTTTTTTGATAGATAAGGTGGCATGGGTTGGTTTTTTGTTGTTTTTTTTTTCTTTTACAGTGTCTTACCAGAATTAGTCTCTCTGTTTCTTTTCTCTTTCACAGCAGAACTATCTGTAGTTGGTCACATTCTGAAGTCAGATAATTTAAGCTTTTGCAGTTAGAATGGAATCCAGTATATCTAACTGGGCTTTTTCCAGCAAAAAAAGAGGTTGATTGGTCAAAACAAAGATTTTTCACTTAGTCTTAGATATCAGTTGTTAAAAAGTTGCAATTTCTGCCCAAAAAGAGGTACCTACTATATAACCATTTATAACACTCACCTGGAATGTGGGTCTGTACCTACAATGAACTTAAGAACTCAAAAAACTCATTCAAACACAATGGGCTGTTTAATGGGTTGCTGCTGGTTTCTGGTAGGACACTAGCATGTTGATTGTAGTTATCCACATTGCTTTCAAAGCAGCTTAACTTCCAGACCTTCACCAACGCCATGCAGGAAAAATATGTCATGTTCATTGTCACATAATCATAGAATATCTTAACTTGGAAGGGACCTGTGCCAGGCATCTTGCCCATGCTTTCCTCAAAGAAGAGCTGACTTAGACCAGGTTTCTCATGACTGTGTCTAGTCAAGTCCAAGTATTTCCAAGGTTTGAGATCCATGATTTCTGTGGTGAGCTTGGTCCAATGTTTGACCACCTTCATGTTAAAAAAATTTCCATTCTATATGTAATTGAAATTTCCACTGTAGTTATACTTTTGTAATATACCGACAGTGGTAGCTGAGAGAAATGGGAGCAGTCAGGTGCATGCAGATCATCTATGTAGCAGGCAGGTACATACTTGCATGTAGGCAATGGGGTAAAATAAATATGAATTTACTCTTCCAGTACCTCCTGAAGACCCTTCTCAAGCCCAGACTGTGACCTGCAATATCTTGAGGCTAACTTTTCCCAGGCATCCTCTTCTCCTTCATGTGTCCAGAAGTGTGCTCCAAAAGGGCTTGTTCCATGATTGTCTCAGAGGCTGAAGCAAGGCTGACGAGCCTGGACTTCTTTAGATTACTGTTTTGGCATGAGTGCAATATTTGTCTTTCTGTAGTTGTCAGAAACATTCCCCAATCTCCATGACATTTAAAAGATGATAGGGAGGAGCTTTGGAACAACATCAGACAACTCTGTAGGCAGCTTCACATGCAAACCTAGTTCTGTGGACTAGATCCCTGACTTGCTTCTCACCCAATGCTGACAGGTCCTCTCCTGCTCAAACCCTGCCTTTAGGCACAAAGACCTAGGAGACCTTGCTGGTGAAGACTAAGGCAAAGAAGACATTGAGTACTTGTACCTCATCTGCAGCCATTTTTACTGAAATCAGCCGTTTTAGCAGTGAGTCCACATTTTCATTTTTTATTCTTTTACTGTTAGTGTAGTGATAGGAACTTTTCTTGTTGCCCTTGATATCTCTTGCAAGTCTGAACTCTAAGGGAGTCTTGTGTTTCCTAATAGCATTCCTGCATACAATGGAAACAGTTCTACAATATTCTTTTGTAACCTGTCCTCACTTCCAATTCTTTTGTAAATCCATTTGGTATCTGAGCTCAGTCACATGTTCCATGCTCAGCCAATCCGTTCTCCTGAGTCATCTATATATTTTCCTGAGTTTCATGGCTACTACAGTCAAGTCTGCTATTTATTATCTCGTCCCCAACTGTTTTTTTCCTTGTTTGTTTCCTTGCTTCCTTGCTTCCTTGTCCTGGAGAGACACTGGCACTTCCTGGTTCATCCAGCTTCTTTGACAGGCAGCTGTTCCCAGCACACTCCAACACCCCACCCCCTGTATTTCTAGTGTGCCAGTGAATTGCCCTTGCAGCAGATGTCAGGTGTGTTATTGCCTCCTGTGAACCTGGGGATGATGATACAGAGACTTCCCCAAGTTGTTTAAAGAAGAGCTTTGTCCACTTCCTCATATGATAGCTGACAGATTGTCACGACAAAGCTACCCTCCTTGTTCTCTTTTGTAATCCTGACCCTCATAGTCTTGGCCAGCCTGCTGCTCGTTCAATAGGGGAGCCTATCTATCCTTCTCCTCTTCCTATGTTGGATGAAGTGCTTGCGTCCATCCATTATAGAGCTACAGCCACACAACATACCAATCCACCCACCAGTTAGTGCAATGGTGTTATAGTTTTGTATCCTCAACTGAAGATCTTGCACCTTCTGTTTGTTTGCCACAAAATATTTTTTATAATCTGAGCTGTGTAAATGACAAGTGGCTTAGTAAGTGCAAGAATATTAAGTATTTTTTTATTCCAGAGACTTAGTGTTCCACCATAATAAGGTTTTGTGCTCTGAGAGCATAATTGTGGTTAATATGGTACAGATCTGTTTTCACATTTACCATTACATACTCAAAAAACAGTGAAATGAATACAGGTTGGTGCTAAACTCTCTGGTGAATACAGATTAACATTTCTAATACTTTTAAGGACTTCTTGCTGCAAATAGTTCTGTTATCAGTGCAAGACATTATGGAATTTATTCTAGTCATGAACAGAAATTGTGCCTGTTGGGAAGGCTCAGGGCTATGAATTTCAAGATGGACCTTTACAGGCAGGTGAAAACCACAGAAAGATCACAGGTGTTATATAGTAAAGATTGAATATGTACTGTTACAACAGGAAAGATGTTGATTATTCCTAAATGAACAGTGGTAGAGCATATTCATTATCTTGTCAGTTATTTCCTGAGCTTAGTTCTCTGTCTCTCACATGGAAACTGATTTCAAGTTCATCGGGACTGTGGTGATTAGCTACATATCCATCAATATGATTGCGAGGTGATTGGCTAAGCTGTTTCCTTCTGAGTTTAAAGGTAAATGTTCTGGACTGGTTAAAATAGACAGCTAGGAGTTGTTAACAGGCCCGTGATGGTATCTAAGTACTTTTTAAAGAAATTTTAGCTCTGAATGGAGAGAGACCTGCTAAAATGGGTGTCACCTACTACAGAGTCTTTGAGTCAGGACTCTGGCAGGTTCTCTGTGCATTGCTTCCAACAGTCTCCTGGAAGGTGACCGGCATGTACTTGGCAGGTGTTTCTAGATATGCAGAAGAATAGAAATGTCCTGTGCCTTCTTTTAAGGTGAAAAGATTTGAAAATTACTTAATCTAAGAGCAACCCATCCAGCCTTTCATGAAGTAAACTATTTTTAGGGCAACAGGGTTGCTGTGAGAAATGTAAACACCATTCATTTACATTAGCTAATTTACCTCTCCTCCTTTGTATGCTTATAAATATATATGCTTATAAAAACATATGGTTAATCACATTATCTTTTATTCTAAGATGAAAATTAGATGCCTTCTTTATCCTTTTTTGTATCACCATTCTATTAATTGTAAACAAATCCCCCACTCCTTACAAACCCTTTTTTCCATCAAGCCCAAAAGCTCTTTTTAGCTCATTTTATACAACAGCCCCATAAAGGCATCATGCTACAGAAGGTTCCAGCTTGAAAGAAGTCAATGTCACTCTTTAATCAATTGTAAGGATCACTGCTAAGTCCCCTAAGACCTGATTCTCTTGTCCCTACAATTGCTTGGACTAAATATTCTGTTTCCACAGTACTGCTAGCTCTTACTGCCTCAAGGAGTGAGGGAGACTGGAGCAGAGAAATCAAACTAATGTCTCTGATGTGTCAGTGCACAGCACACTGCCATTAGGCCATCAAGCCAGCATGATTTATTAACAATTTTAATTAATTTTCTGAGTCATTTCCTAAGGGCTCAATTCTGTAATCTTATTACTATGAGCCTAACATGTTATAGTAAGACTATGCTTTCTAATCTTTCTTTTGTTGTTAAATGCAATCTCTGCTTTCATTAGGAAACTCTTGAAATGGAGTAGTTTGCTCTTTTGCATGGTGAAATTTTTCTGTGTATGTTCATTGCAAATTAGGATTAGAAATTATGTACTAGAGTACATTAGTTCTTAACATAGAACTCATCACCTACTTTTCTCCTTTATTGTTTTACTATAAAACCATGATAGAAGTGATTGAGATCCCTATTTTAAAGTAAAGAAGCCTCATCTCTACAATTTTAGATATGGAATAATCTCATCCCCTTTTTATTTTATATACAAAGAACCAGATCTTAATCCCATTTAATTTAGTGAAATATGGAAAATTCTTACCCATTATAAATAAATAAGCTGTGTTCATGAAGATATGTGTAGATTATGATCTGCAGAATAGTGTGCTTTTACAGTTTGCTTTTTAGACTCTGCTTTAAAGAAGAAAAAAATTGTAGTATCTGATTTCCTAAAAGCTAAGTTCTTTTTTGTTATTAGTATTTTTTCCCTAGGATTTACACAACTATGCGATGATACAGATTGTATATTTATCATAACTGACTGTCCATGAGCAGTGCTTAATTGCTGTAAATTTACATTTTCTGAAAGGTCTTGTATCTGACAAAATCATTAAAATTTTATTTTTGAGTTACCAGCATATTTTACATGACATAATTTTTAAAAAAGGCATTTGTTTTAATCACAAATGTGCGGTACCACTACTTTGATATGACATAAATATTCTAATTATTCTCTACATATTTTATATATGTTACTTAAAATTTTAATTCCCACAGCATTGTCAAGTACAACTGTCACATCTGTTACAGAAATGGGACTTCAGGGCATGACATTTTACATAGCGGCAACAAACATAGTTTTAACATAGAAGACTGGGAGAAGAGAAGCAAGGCTTAGAGCACTGAGGAAAGTGGGTATGCTTCTTAGTCGTGAAGGACTCAGAAGGGTATGCCCTTACAGTGATCCAGGGCATTTGGAAAGAGATATAAAATTGTTATGTAATGATCAGTAACATTCCTATGCCCTCCAGAGTGCCCTAGATATGAAGGGTAAGGACAGAGTGAAGAAAGATAGCTTGTGTCCCCCATAAACTTTAAGCCAGTTATATTATGAGATAAAAAGAAATTCAGCTGTCATGTATGTCTTTGAGTCTTTCTGCCACTGTTTATCACTTAAAAATTTTCCAATATTTTTCTGTTCCTACATAAAAGGAAACTAGTGGACCATAACCAAACATCATTCAAGACTATGAAATATGTAAAACTTCAGTGGGAAGATAAGGTGAATTAGGACATCATGTTTTAATGCGTCAAAATTATATCAGACTTAGTGTGTCTGTGATTCAGTATAATCGTTGTGGAAGGTTTTGATTCTTTTTTATTTGTTTCGTTATTAACAGTGTTATTACAATTAACATTGACAGATATTTTAAAGGGACTGACGCTTCCAAGTGCAAAAGACATATTTATACCTTTCTGTCCTTCGTACATATGCTTAGATTATTCACAATGTGCAGACAGAGAGATGAAGTGTAGCGTTTCTGTGAATGTCAGAACTGTATTCAGCATGCTGATGTAATAAGTGAGAATTTTTATAAAATAAAAATTGTTGTAAGGGTTCTAGCAGTAGGAATTGAAGAAAGAGCTTTAAAGAATAATGTTTTAAGACATCTCATGATTGTAAAGAGGGTGACATCTAACCTGTTTCTGTTCTGATAGTGATAAAATGGCAAAGTACGGAGATGAACAATGGCGACATTTTCACATTGTCTATTTGCATCAATATAAAATGGGCATAATACACTGAGAGACAATCAAATTAAAAGCCTGTGGTACTGTTCTGCAACATGTGTAACTTTAACAGTCACCAGTGTACTTTCTTATGCTTTTTAAAGTGTTACGCCATCAGTAACTCAGAACGAAGAAGTGCACTCATTCTGGCTCAGATGAAGGGTTTGACTACCCTTCCCCTTCTCCCCAAAATCATTACACAAAAGTGAAAAACAAGAGAAGTCCTGAAGGCATCTCCAAGTCCTGAAGGAGAGAGCAGTGAGGCCAAGAGCAAAAATGAGAATGAAGATACATGTAAGATAAACACTAAAAATGCATTAATCTCCACTTAGAAAAGCAAGAGGTAGTGGTTTATTTGAAACTATTAGTCTACATAGATGTAGATGAAGGTAATACACAGCTTACAGAGGGTTGGCCAAGATATTAACCTTCTTCCTAAACTAATTCTCCACTAGTAACACAAACTGAAATATTTTTTCCAAGCCATACTCCACGTTGATTGCAAATAGACCTTCCCCTCACTTTTCTTGATCTAGTGTCCACAATACATTGGTTTAATTTATGTCTTCTATGAATTGAATTGTGAGATTGCAACAAATAAGGCATATGAGACTGATTAACAATTAATTCACTGTATTTAAAAGCAAGGAGTCTTAAAGTAGCTGATATTTCAGCTGCAAGAGACTTAACAGCTAAGATTTTTTATGTGACCCTGTACCCCCTAAATGACCTCTGAAAACCGGCTTCTATTTTGTTCTGTGGAGCTCTAAAACATTGCACAGTGTCTCCAGCTTTGCTGTGGAAACAAGTAACTGCACCTTGTTCTTTAGGGTAGATTTGACTTTCTTTTTTTAACTGACAGTAAAGATGAAAAAATCCATGGAAGTAAATAAAGTCACACTGGTGCACAAGTGCTGTAAACAGAAGAGAAAGTGGGCCATGTTTTGCATTTTGCATAGTGATCTAACATTCGAGAGTTGATATTCTTTACGGAAATACCATCAGAAAATTAATTTCCTTAGTAGTTTTCATTACCACAATAAAAAGCAAAGCTGATCTGCACAGCAGTGAAGTGCAGTTCAGGAGAATTATAAACAAGTGGAAAGAGGTCAGTTTTCTGGATTCCAGGGAGAGCACACTCCAAAGAGATCCTCTAAAAGCAACGTGGAAAATATACTTCCTCTTCTGTAATGGGAATTTTTTTGAAGATAGAAACAGTTGTTGATTATTTGTTCTTTTGATACATAGAAGTTAAATAACACTAACAGCATGCTTTCTTGTGGGAAAAATTGAGGATTTTTTTGTTTCCAGAAAAAATATGTTGAGTATTTTTTTATCTTCAGTGATAATAATAATTCAATTTCATTATAATACAAAAGATAAATTATTTAAGAATGTCTTAACAAACCTTGAAAAAAATTAAGCCTGTTTTTAGAAGGGTGACATTCCTCTTCAGTAATTTTGAGTACTGTTCTGTTTTTGAAGGGAAAAGGGGGCAGCTTTTCCTGGGAAATGGCTGTCTGAGTTTGATTAACAACTCTATGAAACCAACAAGAGTTTACTTCATTAACTAGGAGTAACATTTCCCATGCCTTCAATTAACACTGGTTTTACTTAATCTAATGTTAGTTAAGGCATGATATGGTCAGAAAATATCATTGACAGCCAAGCGTTCCTCAAACACAACTGATTTATCTCTTTGACACCTCATTAAAATGTAAACTATATTGAAATTGATTTTCAGCACTTTCAGGCAGGAATGTTTGTAATAATGTTAATTTGCACATTTTCTCTTTTGTATATATATTCTGTATGCTGTGGTTGCCGTGTTCAGCCCGAGGCTATTTGTATTGTGCAGACAGAAAATGAACAGCGAACATTTATTTCTCATATCTTCCTGAGGAACCTGAGGCGCATGAAGATATTTGTGCTGTAACAGGCATAGTCAATCTCCTTCACTCCCTTTAGTCACTATATATCAACAGCAAACTCCCAGCTAGTCTTGCTGCAGCAATTAACCTGCCAGGGCTTTCTGCTGTCAGACTCAGTAATAATAAACTCCCCCCAGTGAGAGATAGAGCTATATATCCTTGCCCTGCAACTTCCACAGTGGCTGAATTATTCAGAATCAGCATGATTAAAGAGATGACATGGTATTAGTTAAGAAGACATACTTTTTTCCTTCCTGACTGAGGTTTAAACCTATTAAGGAATAACAGTGGAAGAAAATGGGTCTTTACTATCCATCCATATGAAAGGGATTTCTAGAGAAGTTGTTTATAATGCCTATAATTTTGAAAGTTTAAGGATAAAAATGTAAATAGCAAAGGGGTTGGCATAGTTAAATCATAAAGCATCTGTAAATCCAAGAACCAAATAAATCAGAGTGAAAAATCATTCAGGAAACAGACACAAAGGTATTAATTGGGAAAAATTGGTAATGTTGAAACTGCTTTTTTAAAGTAAAAGATCACTCCACTATTCATAATTTTTAGTCAAAGCTATTGTACAGAACATTTTAAGATCTGTACTCTGACAGATAATTTGGGAGATACAAAGGTTCTCCCTTACTTATAATTTTCCTTTTTTTAAAAAAAAAAAAAGAGGGTGAAAAAAGCAGCATTACTATAAATGCTGTAATATATTGCAAACCAATCATTGTTTACATTCCCCAGTGCTAGGGTGACAGTGTAATGTTATACATGCATAGCAAGTGAATCTACTGAAAAAAAGTCATGGAAAAATGAACTTAGCTTACACACTTCTAGTCCCATTAAAATCATAATTCATTTGCCAATCTCAGTTTACTCAGCCGCCCTTTAACACATTCTTAACTAAATGCTCCTAGTCATTCCCAAGGGAATGATCTCTATAAAATGCAGGACTGGGCCTGTGTGTTAGAAGTGAACTTAAATGCAGTCAAATTCATGTTCTATGACTACTAGAACAATCTGAAGTTATATACTTTATCATGGTCATCTAAATTAAATGGAACTAATCTGTTAATAGAGAAGAATAGAGAGAAATAAGAACCTTTTTTTTTTTTTTTGTTTATCAAGACCTTCAATACAGGTATGATGCATAAGCATGCACTCGATACTAATGCATTTTTCTTATCATTAGACCAGGTAAATGGTTAATGAATGCAGGTGGACAAACCACATACTGACAAAACTTACATCTGCCCTGCAGTTTGCTGGTCAAAGGGAATATAACTTTATAAATCACAGCAATGGTTAAAATTTGTTTGAAATAAAATCAACTTATTGAAATTCATTGTAGGAGGAAGTATTCATTTACCCCTCTTCAAAATAGTTGGTGAATCACTTTTACATATAGAAACAAGTGAACTGTCATTTGTCATAGAAAAGGGGATAATTTCACATTACAGCAGTCTGTACTGTGCTGACTGTACAGTGATGTTCTAAATTCTGTGTTCTGTCTTTGCATCATTTGTGGTCATTCATGGAACTCACCTGAAGCAGCCTCCTAAAGCACAAAATCCTCATAAAAATAGAGAATTCCAATAGAGTTATAACTTGTGTTTTGAGTTTACAAAGAGAAATTAGAGAAAAATATCATGGGTTCCATAGAACAACTTCAAATCCAAAATGTGGTATTACCAACCTGTTCCAGATTTGCCATTGTACTAAACGTTTGGGACTACATGCTTTCACATTCAAGTTAACCAGAACTGAAAAGGAGATCTCAAACTCTTAACTCCTATACATTTCATATGACCACTAAAAATATTCACGGTGATTTTTATTAGGAACAATATAGGTTTCTCTGTTTTGCTACATTGGCGTATACAGTATTTTTGATGTGTTACATTTTATGGAGTTGAGGCACTACAAATGTCATTAAAACTTCATGTGTTCACAGGATCAAAGCCTTTCATGGATTACTTTGCAAAAAACTGACCATCACCATACTTTCAAAACTGAACACTAAAGGCTAGACCATCAAATAATGAAAATATTAGCATTTAAAATTAATTTAAAAAGAAGATATAATCATATTTTACCACCATATTTTAGATTACCAGATGATGATCATTTAGAAATGATGTTCATCTTCTTTTAACAGATTTTCTTATAAACTTTGTTTTTCAGTTAGTTGTGAAGAGAAAGGCAAAGGTTTTCCAATTTCTACTCCTTAAGTTGATACTTAGGTATCTAAACAAAATGGCCAAGTTTTCAAATGTGCCACTCTTGCCACTGCTCCCAGTGAAATCACTTAACATTACTGAAACATGCAGTGTCTGAAATATGGGTCTATGTATAAGTGCCACGTGAGAAAGTAAGGTATTATCATCACTGCTCAGAATGCATAGTGGGCCAGAGCCAGTAGTCTTGTCTTATGTTGGGTAGTAATATGTCTGTAATTTTTGAACAGTCTACTACAAATTTTATTGTGATACTCAGTATGGGTAAGGATGGCAGAACCCAACACCTTTGTCTTTCTGTATTGTTTGGCCTTACTGCTGCCTTTTAAAAATATAATCTGTCCACCTTTTCCTTCAATAGTTTCCATTTTTAATATTGTTTGGTCTGCAAACAACCAAAACCAGAGTTAATGTGGGGACTGTAATTCTCAAGATTTTCTGATGGTGTTCAAAGTGGCAAGTATAATCTAGACCAATTTGTTTTGTTCATGTTAATATGACATATATCAATAACGTATTACAATGAAATGTCTGTCTGTAAAATATTTAACATCCGTAAGAAAAAGAAGTTAATGCATAATTTCAAGTTCATGTCTAAGTAAATCCTGCTTTCCTAATTCTCTCAACTTTGTATTCATTAGACAAAGGCGGGGATTTTAAAGAGCACAATTCTTCCCACCGAAGTAAAGCACAGGTTTTAGCATGCGATGAGTTATTTCTGCTATGTCACATACCTTTGCTTTCCTATTGCCTATGGAGAGTGCCTAGGCAACTAGCATAGGCTAGTTAAGAAAGCAAAATCTTGCCTTATGCATCATAAAATCACATATTTTCTGTGACTTTCAATGTTCAGCTTTGAGAAGGATGTTAGAGTAGATGATGTCCAAATGTCCTGTCACACCTAATTATTTCTAAGTGTTTTTTTTTCCAAGTCACTTAGGTTGCATTAACAATCTTAACTAGGCTTAACGTTGCATAAGTCAGGATATAATTGCATCAATAAAATTAAGTATTTGTTAGTAGCAAACTGGATCCTCTCATCCTGCCTTCATCAGCATTGATTTTGCTGGAGGATTTTTTCCATGTGTTTGCTGAAACTACTTTTGAATTTGTTTTCTTAATTACTACGTTTCGTTCCTTTGTATTATACGTATGTTCTTTAAGCTTCTGTGGCTCTCCATAAATTCAGTGTTTTTGCTTTGTTGTCTTTTTCTGTTTCAGAGATATAGTCACAATCCAATCAAACAGTAGCTTGACTGTATTTCACCCAACAATATCAGCCAAAGGGCACTCAAACATGCAGCTGGGAGATAGTGCAAAAATATACATGAGTTTTTCAACAAATTTTAAAATAATATTTCTCTGTATTCAACATTATGATAAATGAATATAGCTACAAAAATGTACAAAAAAATTCTTGCTGCCTTTCTGAGCCTTCCTCAGATTATATTCCCTTCTATCAACCTTCTGCTTATTTTTTTCGTTGTACTCTTGAAGTTTTTGCCTTCTCCAAATTCCAGAACTGTCTAAAGAGAAAACCAATTCTCCATAGTATAACTTCTATTTAATAAAAAATGGAAGTGTTAACTTTAGCACTCTTTTCCCTCCACAGTTTACTGTGACTATGCTAACAGCCTTTTGTGAAAAAGCATACAAACTGTGTAGTGCCTTGTCTGACACAACAGATTTTTTTTCGTTTCATGGTAGAAATTCTTGAATAGCAACCAGATCTCATAAACTTAGTTTGATAGATGCCTAAATCTTTATACTTCTCACTGATGAAAAAATAATGCTGTAAGATGCATGGCAAGTATTATCATATATGATGCAGAATTTTAGTATTCCTAGCCCATTAAAACTGTGTAGAAGAGTAAGTTGTTTTCATATAACACAGCCACAAACTCTCAGCCAGTTTAAACTTCTCAGTGTTACAGGTAGGCTGACAAAACCAAAATGCTCCCACTCTGGAAGAGATTGATTTTGATTTCCCATGAAAAATTTGTTTTCCACAAAGGAGGTGTCAAAGTATAGCCAGAGTTATCTAGTTGGTGTTGTGCAACAGATAAATGCTTCACTTCATTCTGTGACACAGATTAGATTCTGAGGTTTTCCATCTATCCAAGCTACTTGTTGGATTCTGTCTTTCCCAACTAATAAAATATGCGTGGTAGTTTTGGACCTACTAATGTGTCCCCTTTGGAAATGCATAAGAGTGGCTGCCCTGTATTATGATTAAGCTTTTCTACCAAAAGGCATCTCAAAATTAGCAGTCAAAACTGATGCTTGGTATACTTTGCTGAAAAGGGATAGACAATAATATTTCTTGAACTGGAGACTAAGGAAATAAAATGCACTACTTGTCTGTAAACAAAATATTGTATTACTTCTTGGCCATTGCTGAAATGAAATTAACAGTAATGAAATTAACAGTATTTTTTGAGGGTGGGAAGACATTTTATTTGAAATATCTTTGTAGAAGGGGTATCAAAGTTCTCTAATTCTAAATGCAGTTAACAATGCCATTTTTTTAAAGTATAAATGCTTTTTTTTAAGATATTTTAGAGTTCTTCATTCTTCCTTTTAACACTTATTGTAAGCTTATTGACATAAATTTCAAAAATTTTGTTCTCTTAATTATTTTACAATTTTCCATTGCATCAGTTGTTTAGATTTTTTTAAAGTAGCTTTGAATTTATTTAGCAGGTGCAGCCCTCATCCTTTTTTCAGGCTTATTATCATCACACCTTTCTCTATTCAATATTATCAACACCATCCCACTCATCACAATCCCGCCTGAATCAAAGGCAACCTGCTTCTTGTTGGTGGAAACTTTGAATGAATAATTCATCTGGAAGAGCCTTCTATGTTGTACATCTCCAGAAGACAGAGCAATTATCTTGTCAATCACAGTGGCTCTGTCAGTACTAAGTTCCATATAGTATGTGCTCCAACAGTACAGGGGATGACAAGCAGATGAGATTACCAACTGTGTTAATCCTGGCTATCCTTTTAGCTTTTCTTTGACAGAACATTCAAATTCAAGTCTCATTCGAACACTGCATTGAGAAACCAGTGTCAAATTTTCCTCTCTGTTCTCACCAATACAGTTAGGTTGAAAGCTCTTACATATATTGCAACCAAACTGGTCATAAGCCACAGATTCTCAGCTCCAGAGTCCTGAACCCCTTGCTTTCTCATGTCTAGACAGACTAGATATGGGCCTCAGGCTGGCTCAGTGTGAAGCTGAAGCTCCAACAAATAGTGTAGAAATCTTCATACATGGAGCCCTCTAGGCCTAAACATATCCCTATTGACACAAGGTGTGCTCAAGTGTAGCCCCTTGGAGGGTTGATTCTTTGCCATTTCTCTGAAAATTAATCTTCAGAAGACTAGTTGTTACTAACTGGTTGTGCAGTACAACCAGAAGCATCAGGTAATTGGAGGAGAAGATATGCACTAAGGATCTTTCGCTCTGAAACAAACACAGATTTAGGGAGAGATAATATATGGCACTTCAGAGATGGAGGACATTAACATATTCTTAGACTCTGAAAGAAGAAATTTTAAAAGTACATGTTTTCTTTTTTGTTTTAAAATCTTTTCATTTTATTTTTAAACCGAGTTTTGACAATATGATATGTGTATGGCTAATAGACCAAGGAAAATTTGAGTGACTGGCATTAACTAGGTATGACTCTCTGTTCTCATCCACTGCAGGCGTTTGTAAGTAAAAGGCTCTATCTACATTAGCAAGTAGTACAGCATTATAGCAGCAGGTCTCTTCAGCAAGGACCCAACATCCACGCAACAAATGTTTTGCCAGGAATTGCTTCAGATTAACTAGCGTCTCATTCTGTGCAATGAACAGCCAACAGCACTTGGAGCATATCTAGTACGCCTCTGATTTGGCTTTGTATAAAAGTAATACAATTCACATAGTTCAAGACTGAAACAAAGTCAGTGGAAAGACAAGGAAGTCTGTTTTAAAACCATGCTCATGTTCTGGACTATTATCCTAATGTACAACACAAAGCTGCTACTGAGAATATGAGCCTTAAAAGATGAGGCAGCGTTAAAGGCAAAGAACAGAACTAAGACCTCTAAAGGTTAATGATGATGGAGAAGCTGCCAATCCTTTTTTTTTTCTCTGTTATTTATGAATTTGTAGCATAAGATTACTAGCTATGGAATTGTTACTTACCTATGTAGGAGCTAACATGTCATCCTCTGGAAACATATATCCTCAAAATGAAGAAATATATCGTGTATGTATGTGTAATAATAATGACTGATTCCATTCCTTAGAGTAATTAAATTTCTAGCATATATTCTTAAAAATGAGAAATCTTTTAGATATAGTGGTGAAATGTGCTGCAAAAGTTCCATTTAAAAGGTAACTGTTGAGTATTAACATATTTAGCCTATCAATTAAGGCTGTTTTTCTTCTTTAGAAGAGGGATTAGAGACAACTTGTTGTAAGAATCTTTTATGAGGTAGGTAGTATCCGTTTCTAAACCTGGCCTGATACACGGTAAAGGTGCCCTCCTAGATTTGTTGTTTGTAAACACAGAGGGACTCATGCATGTAGTGGTGATTGGTGGCTGCCTTGGTCACAGTGACGATGAAATAGTTGAGTTTCAAATCATTGGTGACAGAAGAAACTGCCAGCAAAACTTCACTGCTGGGTATGGGGAAAGAAGACTTCAGGCTGCTGAAGGAGGTAGTTAGCAACATTCCCTGGAAATCTTTTTCTGAAGGTATTGGGTCCATGAATGTGGTCACCTTTTAAAAGCCATCTCTTAAGACTAAAGAAAGCAATTCCAAAATGTCAGAAGTCAAGCAAGTGGGGCAGAAGGCCAGCTTTGTTGAGCAGTGATCTTCTAGAACTTAGGTGGAAAAAGAAGGTGTATGGACATTAGGAGCAAGGACAGATGACATGGGAGAGCTACAGAGATGTTGTTTATCAATGTAAGGAGAAAATTCCTGCAGCCAAATCTTGAATAGAGTTCAAGCTGGCCAGCGCTGTGAAGGAGGGCTTTTTTAAATAGGTTAACAGCCACAGAAGGATCAGAGATAACATTGGTCCATTACTTGATGAGTCTGGTCACCTCACAAATAGAGATATAGACAAAACAGAGACATTTAATGTGTTCTTTGCCCCTGTCTTTAACACCAGTAATAGGCCCTGGGACTCCCAGAGCCCTGTGTTGGAAGACTGTGACTAGAGATAATGATAAACTCCCAGCCAAGACCGAACTTGTTCAAGACTTGCTGCTCCAGCTGAATGAACTGCAAAATGGGATTCACCCCAGTGTACTGAAAGAGTTGGTCGATGTCTTCACAGGAGCTCTCATCATCATTTTTCAATGGTGTTGGAAGTCTGGAGAAGTCCCAGTCAACTGGAGGCTGGCAAATGTTGCTCCAATTTCCAAGAAGGAAAAAAAGGAAGACCCTGGTAGTTACAGGCCTGTCAGTCTCACTTCAGTGCCTGGTAAAATGATGGAAAGAGTTATTCTGGGTGTTACTGAAAAACACTTGAGAGACAACACTGTCATTGGTCATAGCCAACACAGGCTCATGAGGGGAAATACCTGCTTAATTGACTTAATTTCATTTTATGACAAAGTCTAGCTGACCAAGGAAAGCCAGTAGATGTAGTGGGTTTGGATTTTAGCAAAGCTTTTGATACTTTCTCTGACAGTATCCCTTTGGACAAAATGTCCATCTTACAGCTAGACAAGTCCATAATACATTGGGTGAGCAGTTGGCTGATGGGTTGGGCTGAAAGAGTTATAGTAAATTGGGTTACATCCAGCTGATGGCCAGTCATCAATAAGGTTCCCAAGTGCTCAATTTTAGGGCCAGTGCTCTATCATCTGGATGCAGGAACCAAATGTATATTAAGTAAGTTTGCTGATGATACTAAGTTAGGAGCAGCTATGGATTCCCCTGAGGGTAGAGAGGCCTTACAGAGAGATCTGGATAGGCTAGAGAGATGGATAATCACCAACCATACAAAACTTAACAAGAGCAAGTAAAGGATTCTCCACGTGGGACAGGGTAATCCTGGTTATGTGCACAAACTGGGGCATGAGAGGCTGGAGAGCAGCCCTGCAGAAAGAAATCTCGGGGTTTGGGTTAATGGCAAGTTCAGTATGGATCAACACGGTGCCCTGGCAGTCAGAAGGGACAACCACGTCCTGGGGTGCATCAAGCACAGCATAACCAGCCGGTTGAGGGAGGTGATTGTCGCACTCTACACTGTGCTGCTGTGGCCCTACCTTAAGTTCTGTGTGCAGTTTTGGGTGCCTCAATATAAGAAGGACATGAAGCTATTTGAGCATGTCTAGAGGATGGTGAATGAGATGGTGACAGGTCTTGAGGATAAAACTTAAGAGTAGCAGTTGAGGTCACTTGTCTTGCTCCACTTGGAGAAAAGAAGGCTGAGGGGTGAACTCATGACAGTCCACAACCTCCTCAATGGGGCAGTGGAGGGGGAGGTGCTGATCTCTCTGGTTACTAGTGATAGGACATGAGGAAATGGAATGAAGCTGCCTCAGAAGTTCAGATTGGACATTAGGAACAGGTTCTTCACTGAGAGTGTGGTCAGCCACTGGAACAGGCTACTCAGGGAAGAGGTCATGGCACCAACCCTGTTAGAGTTCAAGGAGCATCTGGACAATGCTCCTAGTCATACAGTTTAGTTTTAGGTAGTCCTGTGAGGAGCAGGGAGTTGGACTCAATAGTACTTATGGATCCCTTTCAACTTGACATAGTATGTTTTGTGATCAGTAAATGGTTTAGTACATTTAGTCTGTACTCTGTCTCCTTTGGTGCTAGGTGTAAACAGCCATTTTAGTTACGTTAAGCTTTCCCTATTTATAGCCTTAATGCCAACTGATGGTATCTCAATCCTGCAAGGCACATTCAACTTCACCTGGAAGAATCTCTTAACTATTGGTAGTAGAAGGCAGTAAAAACAAGTCAGTTGCACAACTGAGAAAGTCTCAAGGATTTTCCCTTGAAGCACTTAGGTATCACATACAAAGAACTCCATACTTTATATCAGTAATGTTGAAAGCTGTCCAGTGCTTACGCACATTCACACTGACAGGAACAGCAGACAGACCAAACATCTA
This sequence comes from Phalacrocorax aristotelis, assembly GCF_949628215.1. NCBI lineage: Eukaryota > Metazoa > Chordata > Aves > Suliformes > Phalacrocoracidae > Phalacrocorax > Phalacrocorax aristotelis. Next base: position 39,981,186 of record NC_134311.1, read on the forward strand.
CAAGTTTGGGGGTGCATACTTGTTCCAAAATAGCTAGCATTATTTTCTGTTGCAGTAATAACATTATTATCTTCTTTTTTAAAAAATATTTTGATTCTTACATCCAAAACAAATGCTGTTTGTTTTGCAGGTACATGTATGCAGTGCCTCCACGTGGAATATTCAGAGAAAAGGTACATATTGGCATCTACAACTTTTCAGAAGGTCCTGATTCATAGCAACACTTCCGGTTCACCCTTTGCACCACTGCATGTGCTTAAAGCCTGTCATGTTCTACATATTAAATTAAATATAAGCAAGTGTTTATGTATTCTTCTGAATGGGTGCTTGTTGATTCATGGCTAGTAGTTCTATTAAAATCTTGTCCCTGTTTCCTTAGGGCTTATTTCTGAGAACAGGCATATCAGTATAATAAAATTGTATGTGCAATTAATCATTTCTTTATAGGAATAAAGGATACAGTATCACTTATCCTTTCAGCTATTAGAAGAATATTGATTTATCTGAATGTCAGTGAACTAGAGTTAAGTTTCAAAGTTTATTCCCCTACTGCAAGACTTTCTGAAATTCTCCAAGTTTTTTCATGCAAAAACAGCTCAGAAATTTCTCAAACCTAATGGTCATTTGGAAAAAAAATCAACAGAGTTCTTCCAGTCCAGTGGTCCTGATACATGAAAAGGCAAGGCAGAACCATTCCATGAGATCATGGAAAATTGAGCACCTGGGTCTGGGTTGTACACCTCAGAAAGCTATATCCTAGCCGATGGATTCCCCATTTACTGACAATAGTCCGTTCTGTTTATATACCCTTCACCAATTTTACAATTCTAAACTTTTAAAAAATTTTCATCACAGTTTACTCAAATTAGTGTATCCTATATTTAGGATAGCTTTTCATGCAGCTGGGTGTTTCTTGTGAAAAATAGCTCCATTGATAAATTCGCTACTTTTGTCCCAAGCAAGACAGAAGGCTGGTAGGAAAGCAAACTAAATATTTTGAAACCTACTCTTGAGAACTCTTTGGCCTGAATAATGTCATATATCTCCTCATTTCTTATTCTGTATGCCAAATGGTTGCCTCCAAAAGTATCTTGTTCCTTTGTGACTCGAAAATGAATGGCCTCTCTTTTGTTCACTCTTTTCCTCCTTTGATGTTATCCAAATAGGATGCTGCTTGATGGTTATTCAAAGAATATGGTATGGAAGTGGCTGAAATTATTTTCACTACTTATTTTCTTCCACATGAATCATTTCATCTATATGGAAAGAAAAAGGCAGAGCATTTCTCTTGTGCCACAGTATTAAATATCTGGTTTGTGATATGTGTTCTCCATCTTTTCAAAGATATTGTTTTACAGATAAAGTAAATTTGAAAACACGCTTGTTGTTAAACACATTTTTCCTTAATGGGCATGTTTAGGTACAGCTGTGTCTAAATGAAGAGGGAGTTGGAATACCTGACTAATCATCTCAGTTGTACTACTGCTGAGTTGCTGCATAGCCTTGGGCTAGTCTCTAAATCTCCACGAACATTAATTTTATTCTCATTTCCTAAGAAGGACCACAGCAAAGAGCATTAAGATCAGATACTACAATGATTAATGTTAAAGAGAAAAGATATAGAACAATTATATTTGAACTTCTAAGTGACAGTTAATTGATGTGTACTATCCATCAAGCCAGACTAAATTATTTTTAAAACTGCTTATTCACTTTTTTCCCAAGTCCAAAACAAACAAAAAAATAGAAAAATAAATACTGTTTAGCCACAAATACAGCAATGTATCAAAACAGAGTAAGTGCTAATTTGTAAGCCTTTCTTCTGATGCTCAAGCCTAGAGAGCCTTTTTGGAAAGTATCCTTTTTCAGCTGAGCTTGTGAAACATGAAAGAAGAAAATGCACCACAGGAAATGTTTCTGTTCAGAAGTAAAGCTTGCATGCTGGATTTTAAATATATTTTACAAGAAGGATCAATCTTCCAAATTCTAATCTGTGGTAAAAGTAATTTAAGAATAAGGAAAAATACTTCTGATATTGTTAATTCACAACTTCTTTTGACTGAAATATTTGTAAATTCACTGACATTTTAAATACTACAAACCAAATTAGTTTTTTAATTTATTTAAAATCTGCTTCCCTTTCTATAGAGCCCAAACTTCCATATTTTATACAACATAATGTAATGTTGTATAAAGATGGACATCATCAGATTCCAATGGATGTGGTCAACAAAATAAAAGCTGTGTCTCCACCAACCAGCAAAAATGAAACACAAGGTTTTTTGGACGTTTTGGTTTTTTGGACAATGCATATTCAAGATTACAGTCTGATCGTAAGCCCTCTCTATCAAGTGACCTGGAAGAAGAATGATTTCAAATGGGGCCCTGAGCAACAACAAGCCTTTGAACAGATTAAACGAGAAATAGTTCATGCAGTAGGCCTTGGGCCAGTCTGGGCAGGACAAGATGTAAAGAATGTGCTCTACACTGCAGCCGGGGAGAATGGCCCTACCTGGAGCCTCTGGCAGAAAGCACCAGGGGAGACCCGAGGTCAACCGCTAAGGTTTTGGAGTCAGGGATACAGAGGGTCCGAAGCCCGCTATACTCCAACTGAAAAAGAGATATTGGCAGCATATGAAGGGGTTCAAGCTGCTTCAGAAGTGGTTGGTACTGAGGCACAGTTGCTCCTGGCACCCCGACTGCCAGTGCTGGGCTGGACGTTCAAAGGAAACATCCCCTCTACACACCATGCAACTGATGCTACATGGAGTAAATGGGATGTACTGATCACCCAGCGGGCTTGATTAGGAAACCCCAGTCACCCAGAAGTCTTGGAATTGATTATGGGCTGGCAAGAAGGGAAAGACTTTGGAATACCACCAGAGGAGGAGGTGACATGTGTTAAAGAATCCTCACATTGGGCGCCGAAAAGCACTGTCGTGGTTTAGCCCCAGTCAGCAGCCAAGCACCACGCAGCTGCTTGCTCACTGCCCCCCTGGTGGGACAGGGGAGAGAATCAGAAGGGTAAAATTGATGCAGCTCATGGGTTGAGATAAAGACAGTTTAATAGGAAAAGCAAAAGCTGCGTGCAGAAGTAAAGCGAAACAAGGAATTCATTCACTACTTCCCATGGGCAGGCAGGAGTTCAGCCATCTCCAGGAAATCAGGGCTCCATCACATGTAAAAGTTACTTGGGAAGACAAATGCCATCACTCCAAACATCCCTCCCTTCTTTCATCTTCCCCCAGCTTTATATACTGAGCATGACGTCATATGGTCTGGGGTATCCCCCTGGTCAGTTTGGGTCAGCTGTCCTGGATGTGTCCCCTCCCAGTTTCTTGTGCACCTGGCAGGGCATGGAGAGCTGAAAAAGTCCTTGACCAATGTAAGCGCTACTTAGCAACAACTAAAATATCTCCGCGTTATCACCACTGTTTCTAGCACAAATCCAAAACATAGCCCCATACTAGCTACTACGAAGAATACGAAGAAATTTAACTCTATCCCAGCTGAAACCAGGACATTCTGCTATAAAATCTTTGTCAAAATCATGCAGAATGGAGAATTACTGTGCATTTATGCTAGAACTTTACAAAAAAAAATCAAAAATCTGGTATCTTTAATTTTATACTCAATGCTTTTTTTTTTTTCCTAGTACATTTGCAGGGAGACCATTATAATTCTGGAATTATGATTAGTTCCTAGAGAATATTGATGTCAACTCATTGCCTCTTTACAGGTATGTCCAAATCATTAGAAAAAGTATTTTAAAAGAGGTGCATGAAATTTAAAATGTATTAAATGTTCATGTTGTGGTAGAAGTTAGTGAAAAATTTTAACAATGTGTTGTTCTACACCTTTTTCATGCATATAATTCATGGAGTTTTTTAATACCTTTATGTTGCAAAGTAGCTTCAAAAGATGCTTACATTTAAATAAATGACCCTTCAAATTACTTTTACGTGGGCAGCTTTTTCTACATTGTGACCATAGTGTTCATTATGAAAGGTTGTAGGTTAAGAGCACTAAAGAAAGAAGCCTTCTAATTATCTGTAGCATGGATATTTGTACGTAATGTAACTTTATGATTTGTTACACTGGTTTTGCCGCTATCCATCTTGTTTCAAGACCCAGCTGACAAGAAATAAATGCATTTAATATATACAGTAATCAATGTTCAATAATTAACACATCATAAAGAACCATTTAGAGGCCAGTGTAGACACGGCCCAAATGTTTAAGAGTCTGGTTAACATTAGAGCCTCTTTACATCATCAGCAGTAAGTTATTTCAAATAAGGATTGTTGCATTATTATTAAAATTAGAAAACATGACTAAACAAAACACATGATACACAAAATAAAAGGAGTGTCTTGGAAGTACATTTTTCTGACACTATACCATGTGCACACAGACTTAACAAACATTCCCAACAGTGCAAAAAATGTTGTACCTTCCTCCTGCTACAATACCTGATTCTCCAGGCAGGCTTCCAGATTTTGTAAGAGTTTCCCTAGTGGAACAAATTTCACACGTGTGCCTTGCCTTGCAGCTAGTAGAGGATTAATGAAACATGGGCTTACACTGTTATTTCTCTTCTGACTTGTTTTCCATGGCTAAAGTCATGTGCCCTCTGAAAGCAATATATTGTAAGTTGTTTGGGTTTTTCTCAGTTTGCAACTCGCATTTATCTCTGGCAATGTCAGTAGTAGCAAGCCTAATCACAACCATTAGAGAGTTTGTTTAACTCAGCGTAGTTGAATGATGAAGTAATTTTTCTCTCAAATACCAGAATTTATCCTATTCCTGCATGTTCTGAGCCACAGACTCCCAACAGGAGAGCTGAAGATGCTCTGAACAGACAGCAATACTTCAGATTATTCACCTAAGAAAGAACTGAGCCAAAAGCCAAAGCTATCATGAGTCTGAGAAGAGTCATTGAGCTTCACCAGGAAAGGGAAGAAACTGAAACTCAGAAGACAGCTTACCACCCCTGTTTTTAGGCTCCTTCTTGGCAGTAAATGTCTCTGGAGCCTTATGCAAGACTAGTCATTCATGTCAGCTATGTGACTATGATGGTCTGGCTTTAGCAGTGAGAAGCTACACCAAGAGGTGATAAGAAAGACAGGGAATGAGTCAGTTTTGGGAACAATGAATTAAAAATTAGCTGAAACATTAATGAGAACACAAATTAAATGAATGACATTAAATCAGCCATTTATTGTTAATATGTTTGAAAACTACTGTCATCAACTCATTACATTCTGAAGTTGTGTATTTGGCTTATCTTTCTCCCCTACAGAGTTTTTACAGAACTTCATCTGGAGTTGAAAAGATACAGGTTCAGTAAAACCTATATAAATTTTCAAAATAATGAATGGCAATAAAAATGTTCAACGGATTTTCTCTGTTTTGAGAGTTACTTCAGAGCATGATAAGATAATTGTAGGAAGAGTAGCTCATTTCAGTTTACTTCAAGAAGTCTTGGGGAACAGAGGCCCTGATACGTCAACCAGACCCATCCCATAGGGAAGCCTGCTGCCTCCCTGGGGCATGGATAAGAGACATTACCAGGAAGCTCCCTAGGCTAGTAAAAGCATCCAATTATTATCTGCTAGTGGTTGTTCAGATCAGCAGTGATGAGGTAGCTGAGAGAAGTGCAAAGACAATCAAAAGGGACTTTAGAGAAGTGGGGCGATTACTTGAAGGATCAGGAGTGCAGGTAGTGTTTTCCTCCATCCCATCAGTAGCTGGGAGACATATGGAAAGGAACAGGAAGGCCCATCTCATTAACACGTGGCTCAGAGGCTAATGCCAGTGGTGGAATTTCGGGTTTTTTTATTATGGGGCAGTTTACATGGCACCAGGCCTGCTGGAGACAGATGGGGTTCGCCTGTCACAAAGGGGTAAAAGGATTCTGCCTCAGGAGTTAGCGGGCCTCATCGAGAGAGCTTTAAACTAGATACAAAGGGGGAAGGGGATAAAACCAGGCTTGCTAGGGATGAGCCTAGGGGTGGCAAGCCTGTGTTGGAGAAGAGATCAATAGATCAACCGAAGTGCATTTACACCAATGCACGCAGCAAGGGCAATAAAGAGGAGGAGCTGGAAGCCATTGTGCGCCAGGGAAACAATGATGTGGTCGCCATCACGGAAACATGGTGGGATGACTCACACAACTGGCGCGCTGCAATGGATGGCTACAAGCTCTTTAGAAGGGACAGGCAAGGAAGGACAGGTGGAGGGGTAGCTTTGTATGTTAGAGAGTGTTCTGACTGTCTAGAACTCAACAACAGTATTGGTAAGGTTGAGTGCTTTATGGGTAAGGATCAGGGGGAAGGGCAGTAAGGCAGATATCCTGGTGGGAGTCTGTTATAGACCACCCAACCAGGATGAGGAGACAGATGAAGCACTCTACACATAGCCGGCTGAAGTCTCACATCTCTAGCCCTTGTTCTCATGGGAGACTTAAACTTACCAGACATCTGCTGGAAATATGACACAGAAGAGAGAAAGCAGTCTCAGAGGTTCTTGGAATGTGTAGAAGATAACTTCCTGACACAGCTTGTAAGCGAACAAACTAGGGGAGATGCCCTGCTGTTTATGAACAGAGAAGGCCTGGTGGGTGATGTGGTGGTCAGAGGCTGTCTTGGGCTTAGCAACCATTACATGATAGAGTTTTCAATTCTTGGAGAAGTAAGGAAGGGGTCAGCAAAACCACTAGCCTGAACTTCTGAAGGGCAGACTTTGGATTGTTAAGGAAACTGGTTAACAGAGTCCCTTGGGAGGCAGTCCTGAAGGGCAAAGGTGTCCAGGAAGGCTGGATGTTATTAAAGAAGGAAGTCTCAAAGGTGCAGGAGCAGGCCGTCCCCATGTGCTGTAAGTCGAGCAGGCAGGGGAGAAGACCAGCTTGGCAGAATAGGGAGCTTTGGCTGGAACTTGAGAAAAAAAGGAGATCTTACGGTCTTTGGAAGAAGGGGCAGGTGACTCAGGGGGACTGCAAGGATTGTGAGGTTATGCAGGGAAAAGATTAGAAAGGCGAAGGCCCAGCTGGAAATTAAACTGGCCACCACTGTTAAAGACAACAAAAAATGTTTTTATAAATACATCAGTGACAAAAGGAGGTCCAGGGAGAATCTCCCTCCTTTGTTGGATGCAGAAGGTAACTTTGCCACAAGAGATGAGGAGAAGGCTGAGGTACTTAATGCTTTCTTTGCCTCAGTCTTTAATAGTCAGACTGGTCATCCTTGGGGTTGTCAGGCCCCTGTGCTGGGAGATGGAGACAGTATGCAGAATGAAGTCCCAGTTGTTGAAGAGGTGGCAGTCACCGACCTGCTCCTTCACCTGGATGTTCACAAGCCCATTGGGCCGGATGGGATCCACCCGAGAGTACTGAGGGAGCTGGCAGAAAAGCTAGCCAAGCCACTCTCCATCATTTATCAGCAGTCCTGGTCAACTGGGGAGGTCCCAGATGACTGGAAACTAGCAAATGTGATGCTCCTCTACAAGAAGGATCAGAAGGAGGATCTGGGGAACTACAGGCCTGTCAGCCTGACCTTGGTGCCAGGAAAGGTCATGGAGCAGATCATCTTGAATACCATTACACAGCACATGTGGGACAACCAGGGAAGCAGGCTCAGCCAGCATGGGTTTATGAAAGGGAAGTCTGCCTCACCAACCTGGTCTCTTTCTATGATAAGATGACCCGCTTAGTGGATGAGGGGAAGGCTGTAGACATTGTCTACTTGGACTTTAGTAAGGCCTTTGACACTGTCTCCCACAGCATTCTCCTGGAGAAGCTGGCTGCTCATGGCCTGGACAAGTGCACTCTGCGCTGGGTTAAAAACTGGCTGGACGGCCAAGCCCAGAGAGTGGTGGTGAATAGAGTCAAATCCAGTTGGTGGCCAGTCACGAGTGGTGTTCCCCAGGGCTCAGTGTTGGGGCCAGTCCTGTTCAATATCTTCACTGATGATCTGGATGAGGGGATTGAGTGACCCTCAGTAAGTTTGCAGATAACACCAAGCTGGGTGGAAGTGTCAATCTGCTGGAGGACAGGAAGGCCCTACAGAGGGACCTGGACAGGCTGGATTGTTGGGTTAGGGCCAACAGTATGAGATTCAACAAGGCTAAGTGCTGGGTCCTGCACTTGGGTCACAACAACCCCATGCAACGCTACAGGCCTGGGGAAGAGTGGCTAGAAAGCTGCCTGGAGGAAAAGGACTTATTGGTGTTGGTTGACAGCTGCCTGAAGATGAACTGGCAGTGTGCTCAGGTGGCCAAGAAGGCCAAAGACATCCTGGCTTGTATCAGGAATAGAGTGGCCAGCAGGAGCAGGGAGGTGATAGTGTCCCTCTACTCAGCACTGGTGAGGCTGCACCTCGAGTACTGTGTTCTGTTTTAGGCCCCTCACTACAAGAAGGACACTGAGGTGCTGGAGCGTGTCCAGAGAAGGGCAACAAAGTTGGTGAAGGGTCTAGAGAACAAGTCTTGTGAGAAGCGGCTGAGGGAGCTGGGGTTGTTTAGCCTGGAGAAGAGGAGGCTGAGGGGAGACCTTAGTGCTCTCTGCAACTGCTTGAAAGGAGGTTGCAGTGAGGTGGGTGCTGGACTCTTCTCCCTAGTAACAAGCAATAGGATGAGAGGAAATGGCCTCAAGTTGTGCCAGGGAAATTTAGGTTGGATATTAGGAAAAACTCTTCACCCGAAAGGGTTGTCAAACATTGGAACAGGCTGCCCAGGGAGCTGGTGGAGTCTCCATCCCTGGAGGTATTTAAAAGAAGGGTATACGTGGTGCTTGAGGATACGGTTTAGTGGTGGGCCTGGCATTGATAATTTAGCGGCTGGACTCAATGACCATAAAGGTCTTTTCCAACCTTAACAATTCTATGATTCTATGATTTTAATACAACAGTTCATTTGTAAAGCAAGCCTCTTTTAAAAAACACAAGAATAATCTGAGGTCAAATGTTATACAGTACTAGATAGAAGGTTTTCTGTTCCATGCAGCAACACAACAGGCTTCTCATGATTAGAAAGTGATCACACAAGATATGTTACTACATGGAGAAACACTGGGTGAACCAGACTAAGGGACAACTCCTTAATTGCTCCTCCTCTTTTCTGCCAGTGTTTGGCCCTGCCAGTTACCCTACACTTTTGCTCAGTTCCCCTACAGATAGTGCAATATCCTAATATCAGACTGATAATAACAAACCTGCATCTGTCACGAGACACTATTCAGGTTTATTCTTTATAACTTTTGACTGAGAATGAGAGACTATGAAATTATTTCACAAAGATTAAGGCTCCTAAGTACTGCTGACAAAAAGTAATTATTTGCAAGGAGGAGGGGTTTATTCTGTCAAAAGAAGAATCTGTGCAGATCCCAGCATGGAATTCAGCTCTTCTCATTCCCTACTACCCTCCCCACAGAAAACTAAAAAATGAACTATGCAAGTTATTTCACTCTCCTAAGTAGCAACAGAAAGATTGAAAATGTGTTTTAATATGAAATTTGCCATTATGAGTTCTGAAAAAAGTATATTTATGTCATGGAGTCATCTATATTTTCGCTACTTCTACAGAAGTTTAACAATATTATTAATTAAATTTTTTGTTTGTTTCTTAGAAGAAAAATCACAGAATCACAGAATCACAGAATCACAGGTTGGAAGGGACCTCAGGCATCATCTAGTCCAACCTTTCTAGGAAGAGCCAGTCTAGACAAGATGGCCCAGCTCCCTGTCCAGACGACTCTTGAAGGTGTCCAACGTGGCCGAGTCAACCACTTCCCTGGGGAGATTATTCCAATGGTTGACTGTCCTCAGTGTGAAAAATTTCACTCTCGTGTCCAATCAGAATATCCCCAAGAGCAATTTGTGTCCATTCCCCCTTGTCCTCTTCATGGGACTCCTTGTAAAAAGGGAGTCTCCACCTTCTTTGTAGCTACCCCTTAAGTACTGCTACATGGTGATGAGATCCCCTCTGAGCCTCCTTTTCTCAAGACTGAACAAACCCAGTTCGCTTAGCCTGTCCTCATATGGCAGGCTGCCCAGTCCTGTGACCATCCTGGTGGCCCTTCTCTGGACCCCTTCCAGACTGTCCACATCTCTTCTGTATAGCGGGGACCAGAACTGTACACAGCACTCCAGGTGTGGCCTGACAAGTGCTGAACAGAGTGAGATAATGACTTCTTTATCTCTGCTGGCGATGCCCTTTTTGATGCAACCCAGCATCCTGTTGGCCTTCTTGGCCGCAGCGGTGCACTGTTCGCTCATGTTGAGCTTTCTGTCCACCGGCACCCCCAGGTCCTTTTCCACAGAGCTGCTCTCCAGCCAGGTGGATCCCAGTCTGTGCTGCACTCCCAGATTATGTTTTCCCAGGTGCAAGACCTAACACTTGTCCTTGTTGAACTTCATAAGGTTCTTGCTGGCCCACTCTTCCAGCCTATCCAGATCTCCCTGCAGAGAAGTTCTTCCTTCTGGAGTGTCTACTTCCCCACTCAACTTGCTGTCATCAGCAAAATTCATCAGGCTACACTTGATGCCAGTATCCAGATCACTTATGAAGATATTGAATAAGATTGGGCCCAGTATCGATCCCTGGGGGACTCCACTAGTGACAGGTTGCCAGTTTGAGAAAGAGCTATTTACCACCACCCTTTGGGTGCGGCCTGTCAGCCAGTTCCCCACCCACTGCACAGACCACTTGTCTAGGCCATAACACATCAATTTCTCCAGGAGGAAACTGTGGGGGACTGTATCAAAGGCCTTGGAGAAGTCCAGTTAGACAGTGTCCACTGCCTGCCCCATGTCAACCAGGCAAGTCACTTTGTCATAGAAGGCCACCATGTTTGTCAAGCATGATCTGCCCATAGTGAAGCCATGTTGGCTTTTCGCAGTCATGTGCTTCAATTGACTTGTGATGGCCCCCAGGAGGATTCATTCCATAACTTTCCCAGGGATTCAAGTAAGGCTGATGGGCCTATAGTTACCTGGATTCTCCCTCAATCCCTTCTTGTAGATAGGGGTAACATTTGCCTTCCTCCAGTCCTCTGGGACATCCCCCATTCTCCACGACTTCTCAAAGATTATGGAGAGTGGCCTTGCGATGATGTCAGCCAGCTCTCTCAACATGCTCGGGTGGATGGCATCAGGACCCATTAGTTTGTAGGGGTCAAGCTCCTGTAGTAATTCATGTACTAACTCTTCCTTCACCGATGGTGGGTCGGTGTTTGGTTCAATCGGCAGTTTTGTTCCCAAAGCCTGGGATCCTACAGTGCTGGTAAACACAGAGGTGAAGAAGGTGTTGAGGACCTCTGCCTTTTCTGCATCACTGGTTATTGATTCTCCTTTTCTGTTTAATAGTGGGCCTATGTTTTCCTTCTTTTTCTCCTTATGGTTGACATGTCTGAAGAACCCTTTCTTGTTATTTTATATGTCTACAGCCAGTTTCAATTCAAATTGGGCTTTTGCTTTTCTAACTGCATCTCTGCACGCTCTGGCAATGCCCTGTAGTTCTCGGTGGATAATCCTCCACTTCTCCATCTCTGGTATGCTTCCCTTTTGGATTTGAGTAGACCCAGGAGGTCATGTTTGAGCCACGGGGGCCTCTTGCTCCTCTTACTTCCCTTTCTTTTGTAGGGGATGAATTGGCTTTGTGCTTCCAGTAGAGAGTTCTTGAAGTATTCCCGGCTCTCACTAGCTCCTTTGTCATCCATGGAAGCTTCCCATCGAATCCCTCCCAACTGAGCCCTGAGTGCACTGAAGTCTGCTCTTCTAAAATCCAGAATCCTTGTCTTAGAGGTGACCTTCATCACACTCAGCAGGTTCGTTAAATTGGCTATCAGTCTCAGTAGTGCCAAAGGCCCTTAAATTCTTTAAAACAAAATATATATGTTAGTGTCTGTAGTATAGTTAGAGTCTTTTAAGAGTTACAGGGGATGATCTTGTCCCAGAACAATTGACAAGTGACACGTTCAAATGCAGGCTCTACCTGGACATACACCTGTAGTCCAGCAGATGTGGGATGATCCTTTCTCTGTGCCCTTTCATCTTTAACTTAGAGTTCTTTTCCTGGCTTCTCTTCTGCTACTTCCTCCAGATCCCCCCGTTTTTATTTTTCCTAGTAACACTGCCTTCACACCAAAACTGCTTGAACCTGTATCAGCCACATCAGAAGTAAATATCATGTACCATTGGAAAGCAGAGAATAATTTCATTATTGGAGGAGAGACAATAAGGTCAGCTAGGAAAGATGGCCTAGCAGCTCTACACCAAATGATCTGCTTTACAAGCAGAAATAACTGAAGTAACTAAAGCAGATAAATTTAAGAACCACGCCTACTACCATGACAATATTTACACATTTTTCTAATAATTTTTAGAAAAAGGTAAACCGCTTAACTGATTGCAGGGAAAGCTCAATAGAACAAGACATCAGGCCATGTACCATGGTGACAAGCAATACAAAAAAAAGTCTGTAAATAAACTGGAATAAAAGTATAACAACAGGAAACACAACACAAACTGCAAACTCTGCAACGACAGCATTCCTCAGCTTGTTATACCTTTCCTGAAAATTCCCTCACCTTAATTAAAATATGCTTTTGCAATTTCTCTGGAGAACTTAAAACATTTTCTAAAGACAGTCACTGCAATTCATGCTAAGCTAACTGGTCTGTAATTTCCTCATATAGCTCTAGGTTCTTTCCTCAATAATTGGATTATGCTGGCCACTCTTCAGCCTTCAGGGATTTCTCCTGAACTAAGTGAATTGGAACAACATGTGATAAAGCTTTTCCAATTTCTTTCCTCACTTCTTTTAGTGCTTTTTTAAGACTGCTATCTAGTCCTGAGGTCTAAATGATTTTAAGGTCTTAACATTCTCAAATTCTTTTCAGGAACCATGCTCTGTATAATCTACATCAGTTATCTGAATTATGATGACTGCTAGCATCCCAAAATATAATGCAAAACTTGTTTTGTTTTCTTTTTTTGCCTCTGTAAACAACTTTTCTAGGTAGAAAGTTTGTGAAATGAGCCCGTGAACAGGAAATAGTTTGGAGGCTTTTCTACTGTTGAAGAAGTCCCTTTGGATACCATTTATTTGCAGATATTTCTATTTTAAATATCTCAGGGTACCTGACAGACAGTAGCCTTCAAGATAGATTACAGCAGACAGCAGCATGGGATCTGGGAAATGACTGCTCTGTGCCTGAGATTGGGAATGAATAGTTGTGAAACCTGCATGTAGCCTCTCTAACTTGTAAGGAAAAATTTGTCACCCTGTATATAAGGTTCTGGTTCTGGACACAGCCATCAGAAAGGGCTTTGCCTGAACAACAGGAAAACTAAGTTTCAATTACATCCCTTTCCTAGACTTAGAATTTTTGAAAAAATGAGTTTGAGAAAAGCACAAAATGTTAAGGTCCTAAATATGACTTAATTAATTAAATATTACTTTTAAACTTCTATTTGGGAAACAGCATTAGCTAGGTCCTCAACAGTTGAAAGATTTTACCTTTTTCCTATGTGAGATGTTTGAGAAATATCAAAGGTGTATGAAAACTTTTATGGATTTTATCCTTCACAGACCCATGGATATTAACTGCAGTTAATGATTTCACTCAAATAATGTTTGTTCCCTTGAGATTAATTTGTATCCAGACACTCTGATTTCACTGGTTTCTATTGTATTACTTTGTAGTAGTGAAAGCAGAGTCAGAGCTGGATGTTATCATATGTATTGAGTATATCTAGCAAATTGTTATTTAGTGTAGTTTGAATATTCAGAATATTGGACTCAGAATATTAATATTGAATGTCTGTCCCTTTCTTATGGAGCTTTAAGAAAAATTTATGGCTATTAAAATACCACCTGTTCCATTATTAGCAGTGTCATTTTCTGCTACCTATCTTTCTTGATAGCTTGTTTTTTGTTTGATGTTAAAAATACAAGGCAAGAGTATTTGCCTCCCTAGACTTTTACCAGAAGACCATGACGTGTTTATTTAGAAGGCTTCTGGTGGGTCCTGTAATACAAAGTACATTACTCTGTTTTGCCCAAAGACCTCTTTCACCTTTTCCTATTCCATTGGTTTATGAATAAATAATCCAAGCATTCATATTTTCCACTTGTCAAACTCAGGCAGCAATGAAAATAAGCAGCACAAATTGGCAGATAATGCATCTTATCTCCATGTAGAAGCAGGTGCATTTTCTTCAGCATAAGTGGCAAAATGACACTGATCCACTTTGACAGGCAGGCTGATCTAAAATTACTCAGCACACTTTGCCACTGGCTGGGGGAGAGTCTCCCATGAGCTTGTTCTGAAATTCTTCAGTCCCCAGGGTACTAATTAAAATTTACTGGATAATATTTGCAAGGCTTAATGGTTGTAGTTACAACAATTATCAGTTACTAAATGTTAGTGCCAGAGATGACACCTGATGATTGGATGCTTTACTGAAGATATTGAAGAGGTTTTCCCCCCGCCTCCTTTTTATAAATCTTCCCTTCAGTTCTTGAAGAAGCTAGATCAGCTAAGTGTCTTGATCAGCCTTTAGACTAAAAATTACTTAGATAGGAGTATAATTATCTATTTATCCTTGAGTTTCTTGTCAGCTACTAGTTAAGGATTTACAGAAGAGGGACAAGATCATTACAAAGGCCTTAAAAAAACTGCAGAAGCCAGAAGTCCACTTGTGTTATAATTTTAGTAACCAAAAGCAGAAGTTAGCTCAGTGCTGTGAAAGGAAGAGAGTACCTCCTAATTAAACTCACTGCTCTGTTCAGATTTGCTCAACAAACTCTCAAATTAGAGCTGGCTAGTCACACATGCAATAAACAGAATCCTCTTTCAACATACTGAAGTATAGCTACCAGTAAAGTTTATAGTCTAGATGGCTACCAGATGGCTTCTTTTCCTCTTCCATTAATGCTTCATCAATATATTGAAAAACAGACACTCTGAAATAAATATTTTTAGTATTTTTATTACTAACAGTAGGAAAGGGCTTTCTTATATCATGGTACATTTTTCTTTACATTTTCATTAATTAATACTACTACAGTGTTTTTTTACCCAAATCCTTTGTCATTTTTGGTCAGTTTCTTGCAATGGTGCAGGTAAGGAACAGTCTTCTTTCTCACCAAGGACTCGCTTTTCCTGGTCTGTCTAAGACAATGAGACCACATCCTTTTTCATGCCTGGAACTGGCCAAACTCATGAATGAGGGCATACTGGAATGGTAAAATATTTGTATGCTCCATGGGCAGCTTTAAGCTAGAGGTCATATTCCCTCTGACACTCATGACCCTATAGTAACCACAACAGAGGGCAAAGCTCCTAAGATTTGTCTCTGTGAGCAGTCACTTCTGTAACTTACCTAAAGACCAGAAAATTCACTGTGATATTTGCCAAAGGTAGGAAACACAACAAGTCAGCACATGAAACAGTGGGGAAAAAACATAACCAAAACTGCAAGCTCACAAATGCTTGCCAGATGTTACATCCTAGGTTATAGTTTGCTTTTTTTAACTCAAAATGCTTCTCTTGGGCAAGAAAAAAATTTTTAAAAAAGCAAATGCCAGGGAGGAATAAGGTTGTAGGACTTTAACATGACAAGACTATTTAAAGATGAGCTCGAAAGTCACATATCCTAACAGCATATGGCTTAATGTTGTGAAAGGCAATGGGTTAGCTGCAATTCTGTTAAGTAAGTTCAGTTCACTGCACCAACACCTGTGTGTCCCTAGGCTTTCCAAATGGCTAAAGAATAACACTTCTGATCACTCTATGGGAAGAACTCTATCTTGTGCCTCAAAACAATGTGACAGCAGCAGCCAGAAGACAACAAAAAGGCAAAAAGGGAGGTAGAAGAAAGATAAAAATAAAGGAGAAGAAGAAAAATCAAAGCATGGAAGGAAAGGGCTGGGGAGGGAAAGAAGTTTTCTATCATATGTACAAACCATTTTCTCAGAGAAAATGGGAAAAATGGTTTGTAGTAGACATAAATACCTTACATAATTTTAAATCTTAAAAAAACCTTAGTACGTAATTTTCTATTGTATTCAGTAATGAACATATGTTGTTTTTCAACAAATTTCACATCGTTGTAACATGTGTGTTTCCATACACATTATGTAAACTACTGAACATAATATTTGACAAATACTCTAAGTACACACGTGACTTTTCAAAGCTACTTCAGACCGCAGAAATAACATGTTCTTCTCATAAAATACTTATGTGCCTATTTCAAAGAGCATTAGAATAATCATCAATGTCAGAGTCTCATTAAACACAAGAGAAAGTACAGCTACTCAGGAATTTTCCAATTAAATGATTTTCTGAGAGAGAAACAGAGATTCTTAGAAATCTGCATTTATTCATGGGAGCATATCAGTGTCTGTAGTGCTCTGGTCCAGAAAAGTTTCCTCAATGCTGGAGTTTTTGATCCAAAAGAGAGACCAGACCTGGGTCAGCAATTAAACAGCAACTGCAGGTCCCCAAGAATAGGTGGTGTTTGGTTTTAAAAGAAAAACATTACTGCTGCACATACGACTTCCCTTAATTATAAGCATGTAGTAAGATCTCTTTTAGTGCATACCAAACAATTTTAGAGAACCATGCTAAGTAGATACTAGGAGAAACCAACTCAGAGAAATAAAAGGCATTAAGTTTGGATGTGGATGACTGAGGACCAAGTCCTTTATCTCCATCAGACTCAGTAGGATAGTGTTTCAAGGTTATGCTCTCATACCTCTGTTCAAGCCTGTAGTGGGTGTTATCACCTAGAGAAACAAATCAATTACTCTATGCTCTTAAATCATGAAGCAAAATGCTTTTGCCACCCACCTTTCACTGAGAAAAAGCTAAGGCACCACAACAGGTTGGAGAAATGGGCAAACAAGAACCTCATTAAGTTAAGCAAAGGGAAGTGCACAGTGCTGCCCTGGGGAGGCACAACCCAATGCACAGGTACATGAGGAGCTCAACAGAAAAGAAGCAGCATTGCAGAAAAGGAGCCAGAAGGCCTGGAGGAGACTGAGCTAAACAAGAGCCAACACAGTGCTCTTCTAGCAAACGTGTCAATGGTGTCTTGAGCTGACTTAGGAAAGAAGACTGTTGCCTGGAGGTTGAGGGAGGGGATCTTCTCCACTCCTCAGCACTGGTGAGGCCACCGCTGGCATACCATGCCCCCTACTGTGCTAAACACAACAACATAAGAATGGATCTACTGGAGAATGTCTAGCCAAGGGCCTGACTAAGATGTTGAGGTCCCTTCCAGCTTCAGCCATTCTATCATCTTGGGGGCTTTCCCTCCAGTGGCAAGGGGCAAATCCTTTTCTTCTGAGAGGGCCTCTCAGAGGAGCTGAGTTAAGGTGCTCCACTGGCACTGAGGAGCTCACCGTGGCTCCCCCCCTGCATTGCTGGGCTGCCCATGGCTGGCTCTTTGTGCTCAGGGCACCAGGCTCTCATCACAGGACCTAACAAGCCCGACGTTCAAAGCCACTCGCAAGGCCACGAGAAAACAGCGAGCATCCTTCAGAGCAGGCTTTTTCCTTTTGAAAGGGTGTCAGCCTTCCTAGCTGGGTGGCCATTGGGGGACAGCACCTGACACCCCTGTGATGTTGCAGGGAGGCAACTGTGACTGCCTGTGACCTCGCTGCTTTCCAGCAGCCACAGGCTCTGTCCCTGTGCATTTTGCCCAGAGCTCCTGCAGGTGCACATGTAAGGCGTGCAGGCTCCAGCAGGACCTTTGGCTTCCTCATCGAGCTTTGGCATGGGGGTGAGCAGTAGATGTGGGTGCTGAGCAGAGGCAGCCCCTCCCAGTGTTCCCCTTTCCTCTGCCCGGCTGCATGGAGCTGCAGGGCCTTTCAGTGCCTGTCCCGGGAGACCGTGGGCATGACAAGAGTGTGAAGGATGTTGGCAGCAATGAAGATTCCCAAGGGTTCCTCTGCCTTCCTTGACCGTGCCCCACAGGTACCCTGTGCTGACCCAGGTGGTGCTGGGGGAGAGCACGGGTCTTTTGGGGCTTGGATCCTTCAGCTCTTCCCCCAGTGCCCCCAGCAGCTTGCCAGAGTCTGCCCCAGGTGGCTCACCCCAAACAGCTTGAGCACTGGGGATGTGCCAGGAGATCTGGGCAGGCTTACTCTCCTGCTGTCCATCCCTCTCTCCCTGCAGCCCACCTCCAAGGAGGGGTGCAGAGACAGGTGCATTGTGGTCTGGACTCACATATTCTCTGCCCTGCCCCAGCTCCTGCCAAGACTCAGCTGGACCCTCTCCCACCCACAGCCACACACACTCCCCCTACCCAAGGCCCCTTGGCCAAGCCTATCTTGCTCTGGCACCTGGGCAGGAGGCGTCCCCAGCACCTCCCCATCCAGTGCGGGCAGCCTGCCTGGGGAAGGTGGGCCTGCAGGGCAGCCCCTGGGGCTGGCTGGCCCAGAGGACAGCTGCTGCTGCTGCTGCTGCTGCTGCTTTCCAGCCTGCAAGGAGACCCTTTCAGGAGACCCTTATCTCCCCTCTTCCACAGCTTTCTGAGCCTTTCTTTTCTTTCCACTCCCAGCACCAGAAAAGCTCTGCCACTTTGCATGTCTCTCTTTGGCAGGACATGGCGTCGGGCACTGACGAAGGCTGGGAGGAGAGCAGCTCTGCTGCAAGGGACAGCAACAAAAGCCAGCTGCCATCGGCAGGGCTAGAGGAGGCAGCAGAATGCTCCTGGTGCCCAATCTGCCTGGGAGACATCAAGAACGCAGCCTATGTGGCCTTCTGCCTCCACCAGTTCTGCTTTGCCTGTATCAAGGAGTGTGCCAGCACAGCTAGGTGCCTGCTTTGCAGGCAGCCTTTCAGGCAGCTCCTGCACACAGTGCAAGTGGACAACCACTACAGGGTGTACATAGTCCTCTCGTCCAACTGCAGCCAGAGGGATGCAGTCAGAGAGAGGGCCCGGAGCAGATCCCCACTGCAGCATGATGACCCCCACATCTTGGCGACCAACGACATCCCCTCGGCTGGCAGAAGGGGCCCTGTGGAGAACCACCGAGTGCAGAGGCATGGAGCAGCTCCAGGGCCTTCAAATGCCTCCTCCCAGCAGGCTCCCTCACCCAGCCCTTCTCAGGAGCGAATGCCGCTGAGCGCAGGAGAACGCCCACCCAGCCCTGCAGCCATGGCCACGGGTGCATCGGCAGAGCAGTGCTGCAACCTCAGCTTTTTGCCTACTGTTATATCCAATAAACATCCAGATGCTTTCCAGGGGCTGTTTTTTTTCCAAAGCTATCTGTAGAGAATCTTTGTCACTGTGGAGCTGTGTGTTGCCCAGGGATTTGCGCTGCCCAGCATGTTTTCTTGTACACATTGCTTGTATAGAGCCACCATCAAGAGTATGGAGGTTGCTCTTTTGCTTGCCATCAGTGGAAAGTTACCAGGGTGAGAACCCAGTGCCCAGTTTGTCCTTGGAGATCTTCAAAAGCTGTCTGGTTGTGTTTCTGTGTGATCTTTTCTAGAGGGTTGCACAAGATGACTTTCAGAAGCCCCTTCCAACCTCTTCCATCTTATGATTCTGTGGACCAAAACTGAGTAAGTGGTATCATTACTTTTGTTCCTCACCTAAAGTGTCATCCAAAAGTGATATTGTATGGAGATATCATGACAGGCCATCCCCCTTCCATTTACCCTTATGTCAGAAATACTTAGCTAGTATTTGCTCAAAACATTTATCTTCATCCTATCCTGAATACTAGATATTTCTAAATAATTGTAGCCAATTGGTATGGAACAATGAGACTTCGTTCTGGAAAAAAATACCAGTAACACCTAATTGGGCTGTTGAGTGCAAAATTTTTGTAAGGTATGCCTGGTTGCTTGAAAAATGATTTGAAATAGTCATAGGGATTCTGGAGAATTTGTCAGGATACATTAGTCCTGGTTTTGACACTGATGGTACTTGGCATGCTGTAGCTGAGTTCCAAAAATATTGACAAGATGGTTGAACTGGTGTCTGGATAGCTCTTCAAACTGAATTTGAGCCGTTCTGTAAAGTGTGTTGAGTGGGCATTTTACCTAAGAGCATATTTCTTGCTGTGAGAATGGTTTCTGACTCTGTGTGTAGTTGCCAAAATAAATCCTGTCAAGATGCTGGAAAGAGGAAGATCATCCTTTCCATGCAGAAGAACAGCTAACATTTTGTTGGCAACATGAAGTGAAAGGTTCACTAATGCCAGGAAAGAGTGCTGAGAGAAATACAGGAAATACCACTGTATATCCACTTCTTTTACAACACAGAAGGATCTTGTCATAGGCTTTTGGTCTAGCTTAATTTTATTTTTAGGTGTGGTTCCTTGTTTTCTAAAGTACTTAGGAGGTATATTTCTTAGAGGTTTTCTTACTTGTTGGCCCTCGGTCTGTGGAAGTTCACTGCCTTCCAAGGAAACATTTCATTTTACATTTCATTACTGTAAAACAGATTCAATATCAGACATTTTCTGAAAGGGACAAGTCCATGGATAATCAGCTCTATGATTAAAACATAGGGGGTTTATGCACACACTCATTTTTTTTTCCTTTTTTCACCTGCTTTATCAAGACACTATTTTCATTTGAAAGACCTCCAATTTCACTCTTTTCCACAATAACTTTGGGCCTTGACTTTGGTTGAAAACATGTTTATATTATCTTGTCTTCTAATTTAAAATGACAACAATATGATACTATTTTCTGAAAATTTAAAGGAAAAACAAATCTGTGTGTAATGGTCCTACTAATATGATAATGTTTTTTCATAGACTTACATATGCTAGACACTGAATATAGCTTCACTAGTCAAATGGCTTCTGAAGTTATATAAGTGAAGCCTCAATATGTTTTATGCTACAGCACATGTGAGATTAAGGTCTCAACATAATTTTCCATTTTGGAAATTTTATTTTGGAACAATCAAAGAAACTGGAATATGTTACAGGTTGTACATTTGGGGCACAAGTGGTCCAAGGAGCAAGAAAAAGGTATTCACCTCCTCCATACATCTTATAAGAAAAGTCTTACACTTCTTCACTTATTGCTTTTCTGTAAAGGTGATAGTATTACGAGCCATTGGTAATGCTGGCTATTTTGTTGCGTAAAAAGGCAATGGCTACTAATGTCTCACACAATCACTCAAACCTTTCCTCCCTCCTCTACATTAAGACATGCTGTGGATGATACCTTCTTTTCACTCAGATAAAATTTTTAGCTTTTACCATTATTCAGTTCAAGATAAACAAATAATTTCATATTTAAAAGAGTTCTTCAGAGGAAAAAAAATCCTGCTTAACTTTTTTATTTGTTTGCTTTCTTTAAATATACTTTTTTTCTAGACAATATTCTCCATAACCACTATCAAAACCACTATCAACAATTCAGAAAATGACAAACAATTAATGTAATGGGTACCTACAGACATGGGCAAAATACTGCTTTTGAAAAGGTATTGAGTAATAGAATGTTTTGAAATTTCTAGAAGGAATAGTGATGAGACAGTTTTTTTCCACAGTTTCTGAAACAAAAATATATGGATATACACTATACAGTGCATGACCTAAAGTCTGTCCTTCCAGAAGCATCAGACCTTCTGTATATTTGCTAAACAGATATTTCACATACACACACCTACATACCCAGCCAGGGTCAACTCACCACTGAAAGTTAGGTGTTCATAGCCTGTATGGTATGCACAATATGTGTGTTGGGAAGAAAAATGTATTAGAGTGTGGATGGAGTCCTTCTGTGTACACACCTGTGCTGGGAAGAAAATGCATCAGACTGAAAGAACATTTCCTCCATGCTGAACACCTGAAAACTATATAGGTGGTCTTAGATTTTCTTTCTCCAAATAGCTGATGTATGAAGGTAGAGTAGCATAAAGGCCTCAGACCCTGTCAGTGTTGTTCAGCTATAGGCTGCATAGAACTACTTAGATATATGGAGTTTCTTCCTTTTAACATAGCATTGTGTACATGAGACTACTGAAACCAGCTGAAAAGTCTCAGGCTAATGTCAAGGACATGATATCACACCAGCAGACAGAATTGAATCCTGGTCTCTGGCTGGATAAAAATGTTTCTCTATCTCTTCAGCTGCACAAAAGCAGCTCTTAGCCATACATAAATATCTGGACACATTCACTTTTTTAGTTCATTTAAAGATTCTTCTCTAGCCTGTTGAAGGATAAACAATTTTCAAATGAAAGTATTATTATTAAAAGTGCACACTCTTCTTCCTAACACAGGCACAAATCAGGTCAGGCATTTCTAATATTCTTTATGCCTGGTCATTACAGCTTTTAGGAGACATGTTCCCATCCTTCACATTCTCACTCTATATATGAAACGTATCAAAACTACATTAAAGAACCTGCAATTTATATTCATGATATAGGAGGTGACCTTTTCACTCATGAGTGGTGTAGTCATGTGGAGTGGCTAATGAGAGAACCCCCACTGAGAGTGGATACATTTCAAACCTCCTGAATAATTATTAGACATTTTATTGTATTTATACACCTCCCCCATTTTAAACTGTCCCTTGATTTATAAAGCTGTCTTACTCTTGTAAGCAATAATGGTAGTCTCAACCAGTGCCAAAGATTGATGGATTGTCCGTGTAGGGGCTTCTTTTCCTGGTACTGAATGCCAGAGAAACGCAATGAAGAGTGAAAAACAGAACTGTAGGGGAAAAGAGAGGACAGAGGAGGATGAAAGATGACTGAGAAGGAATGAGGGAGGGAACATCTGTATGGCACTTCACTGATGATAATCTTTGCACAGTTTATGACACAGAGGCAGTGGGAACAGTGAGGTAATCATTTTACTTGCCTGTCATCTGCAGAGAGTATTTCAAATTGCAGGGTGAAATTCTGGCTCCATTGAAGTGAGTGACAAAACTCCTGTTGATTTAAATCAAGGCCAGGATTTCTATGGATTCTCAGAGGAGGGGCAGATGGGCAGAGTGGCAGCTGTGCTGTCTCCATGACTGTGTCAGGCTTCATCAGGATCTTAAAAGCTTTTCTGCAGCTCAGTTTCCAGAAACCTATGAGGGGTTTGAGCACTCCTTAATGCTGCAGATCACATAGATACTTTCTCAAAAACTGTAAATAAAAAAAATACAGTCTCAGAGGATCTGACCCTAATTTGGAACAGCTGGACGTAATAAACACTGTCCTTACAAAGTAATTCATGGGTGTATGAATATTACTAGCAATATTTCTTTATTTTTTTCCCTTTTCCTTCAACCTTAATCTGTACAAGAAATGGTCTCAAGAGTATGTGGCAGCTAAAAAATATGATCAATTATAGTCATCAAACTAGAGAAAGTCCTCCTGTCATGACAGCAAGAAATCTGGATCTTGGAGGCAGGAGAAGTCCCAAAATGTCTGAGATGCAGTTATGAATTTCACTGAACAAATATTTCTCCTGATAAAACAAACAATCCATGGACATACAAGCTGGGGAGGACAGACCTGGAAGGCTGCAGTGCAATGTACTTAAAGACACAATCTTATCTGCAGAACATTTTAATATGAGCAGACCATGATAGGGGGCATGGTAAGTGAAGAATGACATTCACAAGAAGTAGTGGCTACTTGCCTGTGTCTAACCATGGTATCGGATCTGCTGTAAGAAAAACAATCTGGAATGACAACAAGGAGAAGCTAAGAAACTGAAGAAATGAAAAACCAAAGATAACCTTCCTATAAGCCCCTCCTGTACTGCAGAGCCAGGTGAGGGGGGGTGGTGTGTTTTTCATAACTGAAATACTAAGCTGGTAATGATACAGAGGGGTGATCATTCAATACACTAATTTAGTAACCCAACAAGAATCTCTGTGTGCTAACTAACTTCTGGGACACACTTCTTACCACCTTCAAAATATGAAGACCTACATATGCAGTGACAATGGCAACTTACCCTGCACACTTCCTTCCAGCCACTAGTATGAAGCAGTGGGGACAGATGATGTGGCAAGTGAGCTTAAGAGTAAAAGTAAGCCAAATGACAAAAGAAAATGTTTTTCTATGGGATGAGAGGTGGGATAGGAACAAGGGGTGATTGATAATAGTCTTTGCAATTGAGAAAACCTCTACAAGTTTCTCAATTTTTAATCAAACCAGAGCATCCCTATTTGTAATTAAAGATAAACCCTAACTTAAAGAATATGACTTTACTGTCATGCAGTCTGGAAACTATACCACTAAAAATTCTTTTGTTCCTTATACTGGTAACTGCAGTCAGTAGATACTAAACAAAGTATGAACATATTTGTGTGTGAGTATGCTACAATGGAAAAGTTAAAAGCCAGCCTCAGAAATATGAATGAATCATATGTAGTCATTTATAAAGTTTAAGTGAATAATTTCAACTGGATTATAAGAATTTCTGTGTGTGTGTGTGTGTACTATTATGTATTTATGCATATACACACAAATACCTGTAGGCATGTTTGTTTATCTATATAGAAAAGATCCTAACACTACTTAAGTCAGTAACTGTTTTCAATGTACCCGTGACATATAAACACACAAATACACACCTATGTACACACACACAAACATACCACGACCCCTCCCCCACCCAACATGTCTCAAGCGTATATTAATGACACAAAATGTCATTTTGGTTGAATTCCACCAAGGAATGTGGAAGAAGTGGATACAGCCCAATTTTACTTAGTGAAGAAAAGAGAAATCAAAAAATCTGGAGTTAAAATCTTACTTAGCCTAGATGAATTAATTTTCCATAAGTGGATCAACAAAGAAGAACAAAAATAGGATCAAGACGCTTATTGGCTGCTATTTCTGTTTTGGAAGGATAGTGGTAATACATTTGTAAGATATCAAAAGTTTAAGTGAATCTAAAACTTGTGGACAGGTGAACTAAAATTATGTACTATACAAAAATATGCCATGATATAATGATACACTTTCACATTTGATCTGTAAAAAGTGAAAAAGCCTTCTGAAGAAACTAAATCTGAATTACAACAAATTATTTTGATTGTATCAGGCAATTTAATTATCTGATTTATTTTATTGTTTTCTAGGCTTATCTTCCATGGACTTGGGGTCTGGTTTATAACTTCTTAGTTTTACACACTCATTTTTTATGTTCATGAGCAACATCTTTTACCTCAGCTATTTGTGCTGCATGTATGACCATACTGTGTTTTAGAGGCAGGAATTGTTTGGCTTAAGCAAAAAAAGTCTGTTAAATTAAGTGAATATTCATAGGCAAAATGTTCTCTTATATAGTGATCTATGGGCAAGGTTAAAATGATCCCCATTTGTGCCAAACATTTACTGGTTCTAATCAGCACAGTGTCACATAAAGACAATGTTTAACTGTGGTTTTATCAACATTGCATTTTTTCCCCTTTTTTTTCTTGGTGTGAATCAGCTTGTTAGTGCAGGGATGCCAGTGTGGTTTGCAAAGAAGAAATCTCCCAGATTCTGTTACAAATATTTTGGGAAAATTAGTAATTAGTTTCACTTGATGTGGTTTTCTGCAAATCCAACAAATATGTGGATTTTCAGAAATCCAAAGTAAGCAGAAAATATTTCATCATGATTCTCAAAAAAGTGAAATTACCTGTTCTAAGAATTAGTGGCAGCTTGGGGTTTTTTTTCTTCCACTCCCCTAGCAGTCTTAAAATGACTGTATCAGATCTAAGTTAAATGTACAGCTGAAGACCTTAAGTGACATTTATGGAAGACAAAACAAAGATCAGAGAACATCAAGAAGAAATATCTCTCTAGTCCGTCTGTGCAGTCTGGATATTAGATGCTTTGTACCTCCCACACATACATTTAATATTCTCTGTTCTTCATTCAATAACAGTTAAATAGCAGATATTGCTTTTATATGAGTATATGATATTTCATTTATCATATCAACAACATGAATGAGGGTAGTAGAGGATGGCAATCAATTTGTATATTGTTAACACAGTTGTTATAAATGAACTTGATTACTTATTTATGGAATGTATTCAAACATCTCAAGTTTTTTATTTCCAGTACAGTGAAAAACACTCTGTCTCTATCCATTATTAAATATGTTAATTTGGTACCTGCCTAACATTAGCTACGCAGAGGTACAACGTCCATACTGTTATTCCACATAATTAGAATAAACTTACATTAAAATAATCCTCAGATAGCAAGGGCAAACATCAAAAAGGGCAGATAACATTATAGACTTAAGATTAATTGTATAACCTTGATTTGATACCTTTTGCAGGTGTGCTGTGGTACAATCTTAATATAAACTGACATAACTTCTATCCTCCAGAGTTTCCTGTTTCACTCTATTTATGGACTCTAAGGTAGAAAGAGTAGAACTTAATACCAACCATTTACTGTCAGTGCTTATCACGATACTAGTAAAGGGGTAAGGCCAAAAAATCAACACCCTGATTTCTGTTCCTTTTCTGATGTGCTGAATGACCTTGTGGAAGTCATTTAATTCTATTGTGCTCTGATTTCCCCATCTTTCAAGTAAGAGAGTAGTACAGATCATTAATATACTTAAGTATTTTAAGGTCCTCATACTAAAGGAACCACAGAAGTGAAAAGATTTATTACTCTTTTATGATGTAACAGCTGAAAGTTAAAACCCATAAGCTGTCCCCACATAATGGTTATTAATCCATCACTCTAGCAAAGAGGCAAAAGATCCTATACTAGGCACCTGAGCTGCACAACTGGACTTCAGTCCCCTTCAACCTAGTAAAAGATCTTCCTCTCACTTCACATGACTTGAATCAGGCCAGGAAAGCTCAGTAAGATTGGTTAAGTGTGCAAAGAATGCTTGTCCTATGTGGATCAGGGACATACTTCACAGCTACCGATGCTCATCAGGCATTGGAGACAATAAGATGTCTAGCTATCTTATGTTCCAGTAAGTGGTGACGAGAGCCCTGTGTGAAAAGAGCTCAAAATTCTTCCAGAACAGATAGTGCAGATGCAACCCTAAGAGCTAGACTGAACAAAACCCAGACTGTTCGTTTTTTAACATCTTCATTTAGCAAAGCTCCTTAGTTTTAATTAGAGCTAGATATGCTTATACTTTGGGGGGGGAGGGTGGCGGGGGATGGGAGGGGAAGTCGTATTAAAATAAGTTGGCCAGGATCCTGAGAAAGGATCCTCATTCATATGTCATTCAAGTCAATAGGAAAAAAGGGAAATGAAGCAGTCAGCAGAGCTACCATGGAGCCACATTCATTTGGATGAGTCTAAGGACATGTCTGCACTGCAGTGGTGCAAACACCAGAAATGGAGCAAAGGGCACCTAGGGCCCAGATAGATCTGTGGAGTGTCTGCTCCCCATTCTGCATGTGTTCCTGCCCAGTTCAGCAGAATCTGTGCAAAACAGGACAAGAATGAGACCTGCGACATTTAACAACAACAAAAAAAAAAAGGGGGGGTGTGCCATTTTAAAGGGCAGGTGAAGTCCTAGTTTTACCCTGGAGAACAGGGCAGGGACGTTGTGCCCTCATTTCCCAGCACTAGCACTGGAGACACTCCTGCATGATACCACCCAACACCTCCTCCTCCATATGGACACCCACTCACTGAAATAAACAGAAGATGCTTTCAGCTTTTACCACTTTGCACTGGTTAAGGATAGGGAGGGCTCTGAACACATCTTCTCTTTAGCACTGGGGCCAGGGCAGGTGTAGCACATCAAACTGCGGGTTTTTGCCCCCCGCTACCACCTTTTCTCTCTCTCTAATCAGACATGCCTGCCAACTCACCATGTCAAACTGGCACATGATGATAGTGGGGCAGCCAGGTGAGCTTGCTAATATTCAGGATACAGCTCCTTTTCCAGAGATCATGGCTGCTTTAGTTATGTGATGCTGCAGCTGGTGGGAAATAGGAAATAAATTATAAGCCTGTATAATATAGACTTAAGACTCCTTTATAGAAAAGACTGCAAGGCACCTGAGAGGTTTAGTAGCTTACATTGCTATTTTTATGACAGCATAGTAAATATCTTCAAATATCCTCCTCATCCCCCACTGCCACTTGCCCAGCTACCATCAGTATTACTGCTGGCCTGACAAAGA